>NC_140383.1:2577500-2650000 GCF_054491055.1 Hypomesus nipponensis | reverse complement strand
CTGTTAGCCTGCAGCGTTACAGCTGACATGCTCCACTCTCCGTTACCTGTTAGCCTGCAGCGTTACAGCTGACACGCTCCACTCTCCGTTACCTGTTAGCCTGCAGCGTTACAGCTGACATGCTCCACTCTCCGTTACCTGTTAGCCTGCAGCGTTACAGCTGACATGCTCCACTCTCCGTTACCTGTTAGCCTGCAGCGTTACAGCTGACATGTGGAGGCCGGACACGCAGGGCAGTGGAACATTGGCTTCAAGCCCCCAACAGGTTTTGCAAAAACCCACCAAAGGTTTGGTTCACGGAAGAAAAAATATATCAAAATAAAAGATAAAACGGCAGTTTTTTTTGTTTTGTTTTTTTATGTTGAAACGAACGATTCGTAGAGCCCCCTTTTTCCTCCTTTGTGTCATTCCACTCCTGATCGTCCCGGTCATTCATTGCCCCGGTTGTCACCCTGTGTGCCCACACCAAGCGCTCCACTCCCTTTAAACATGGGTGTTGATTCATTTTGTCTCGTTGCCCACCATCCAGCGGGAGTCGTCGGGATCAGCAGGGAGGAGACCCAAGGTACTGTGGCCAGAGGCATGTCTAACCGTGCTCGCCTGTCTTGTGAACGCGGCCCGCTTTGGAGTTTGTTTTTTTTATCCGAGGATGATTCATGAATTATTTAGTTTCAGTTATCAATAGCAAAACAAGTTTGTGTGGGAAATTTCTTCCATATTTTTTTTCCTCTCTGGTATTCTTGTGTGTGTTCTTGGTGCACGTTGTTTTGGGTTGTTCCTCTAACTGTAATACTAATGCATCCATACAGACAGTTATTTAACCAATAACCTCAACAGGCCAAGTTGACCAAACTGACAATGTGCATGGTCGATATTTGAACTGCACCTACGCCCTCACGTTAAGAAGTGAAGTATGGTGTGGGTGGCTTGAACTTGTTTCATGGTTTTCTTTTTCCATAGCGCTTGGTGTGTGTGTGGGGTACCATCGGTCTGTCCCATCCTGACTCTCTTCTTCACCCTCACCCCTCCTTCCCCCCCTCCCAGTCTAACTCAAAGTTAAAGTTAGTTCGGAGCCTGGCTGTTTGCGAAGAGTCTTCTTCTCCCCCTCCCACTACTGATCTGCCTGGAGAACACCAGGTAACCCCTCTCCCCTTGTAGGGATGTTCACCACCCCACCACCTCCCCTCTCTGCCTGCAGGGATGTTCACCACCCCACCACCTCCCCTCTCTGCCTGCAGGGATGTTCACCACCCCACCACCTCCCCTCTCCCCTTGCAGGGATGTTCACCACCCCACCACCTCCCCTCTCTGCCTGCAGGGATGTTCACCACCCCACCACCTCCCCTCTCTGCCTGCAGGGATGTTCACCACCCCACCACCTCCCCTCTCCCCTTGCAGGGATGTTTACCACCCCACCACCTCCCCTCTCTGCCTGCAGGGATGTTCACCACCCCACCACCTCCCCTCTCTGCCTGCAGGGATGTTCACCACCCCACCACCTCCCCTCTCCCCTTGCAGAGATGTTCACCACCCCACCACCTCCCCTCTCTGCCTGCAGGGATGTTCACCACCCCACCACCTCCCCTCTCTGCCTGCAGGGATGTTCACCACCCCACCACCTCCCCTCTCTGCCTGCAGGGATGTTCACCACCCCACCACCTCCCCTCTCTGCCTGCAGGGATGTTCACCACCTCCCCTCTCCCCTTGCAGGGATGTTCACCACCCCACCACCTCCCCTCTCTGCCTGCAGGGATGTTCACCACCCCACCCCCTCCCCTCTCTGCCTGCAGGGATGTTCACCACCCCACCACCTCCCCTCTCCCCTTGCAGGGATGTTCACCACCCCACCACCTCCCCTCTCCCCTTGTAGGGATGTTCACCACCCCACCACCTCCCCTTGCAGGGATGTTCACCACCCCCTACTTCTCCAGCACATTGGCTGCTGTCCAGTAGACAACCATCTCATGCATATTTATGTCTCCCGGGGTGCAAGTCCTCCGATACTGAAGCATGCATAACCCCTCCCTGTCTTCTGCTGGAGCCGTCCACTCATACACAGCCTCCAGAATACATGTTGGTCTTTTTTTCAGGCCGTGTCAAGGCTTCAGATATTCCCTTAGTTGTTTTAACGTGTTTTAACTCCCGTCACTTCATTTTTGGTTGAATACCTTTTTGACTGTCGATGCTCCTGCTTTGATTCACTAAACACAATTTGTGATTAATCTGTTATTTAGTTCCAGCTAAAGTGTAGCTCCTTAAGTATTTGCGAAACATGAAATCCAAGAACGCTTGAACAAAACAAAAAAGGTACAAAGAGATTAATCTATTGAGATAAGTCGTTAAAATCCTCCTGGAAAATGTAATTGAAGCCAAGGCTCCATTAAATACCTTGTGCTTTTGTGAAATGGTAGTCAGAGCTTTTAATTCTACCCCTTCTGATGGAGAGAATAGTCTCGTTTTTTGTTCAGACGGTTTACCGTTGAAACCTCAATCAAGAGAGGAGACTGACTGAGGGAATTAAACAAACGAAGAAAAAAAAAAAATTCTCGCCCTGCCTGAGAGAATAGGCAGGGTGTAGCTCTCTCCATCAGACAGATTTATGTCCTTGGAACGGATAAATTAGATTTCCATTCTAGAAGTTCAGTGCTTTTTTTTCTTTTTCTCTTCCTATCTCTTTATTCACCCACCCTCCCTCCCCGCTTCGCTTCCACCCCCCTTTCTGCAGCACTAAAGCTCAGCTCGCAGCCTGCCACTCTCCCAGCCTGGTTCCTCCAGACCAGAGCGTTCTTCATATGTAAACACTCCAGCTTTCCGTCACAGAGAGAGAAGTAGCAGGGAGCATAACCCCCTCCCCCTCTGCGTCATGTCGAGTGCTTGTTCTACTTTGCTCTACTTTTGTATCGAGTCTGAAAGGAGAAATCGAGGGCTTTTCTGCCCCAAATTCACAATCAAAGGGAAATGCTGGGAGGGAGAAGTTGCCTGGTCCAGAGACACACCGCAGGGGGTTAACGTTCCAGGCCAGAGGGGACCGAAAGCTTTGCTCTGGCAGCCGCTTCATACACACTGCTTTTCCCAGGCCTTCTACCGAGTGCAGCTACTAATAACCTGAGGCACCATTTTTTTTTTTTTTTGAACGCCAAAGCTAGAATTCACTTCGGGCCTCCCCTCCTATTTTAAGGTAGGGCGAGTCAAGGTCAGATCTCGGCTGCTTACGCACCAGATATAGGTATAAGCCCCACGGCAGTGGGATTATTGCAGTCGTTTTCTATAACTCGGCTTTAATGGGTTTTCTCCTCCCTTTGGTCTAAATTCATAGTTGATACTGTTAGTCTTTCTCACTCTCACTTTACCCAAGCTGAGCGGAAGCCTTAATGACTAAACTATGAAACTGTGTGGCAAGAGAATCACTGGCTCTTCAGCGGTGTCTGACAGTAGTTGAGGTTCTTTGTCGGAGTTCAAACAGCCGTGAGTGTGAATTTAAACTTGTGTTCGTAGTCTGCGCACAATGTGACCTCTTTGATTATCCCTCGACAAACAAAACATCTGATTCATAGGTTGGATGTGAAACTTAGCTACTGATTCATGAGATTAAAAACTACACCAGGTATAACGAAAGAACAACTTTGTTTTCCAGGAAGAAATTCAAATCCAGCTGTCCCAGCCGTACGACAAAGAGGAATCCTCTCCGCCTGTCAGAGATGAGGAGAAGAGTGTAGAGAGGCTGGAAAAAACTGAAAGGATGCCAAGGAAGATGTTATCCAGAGGTATGTTGCGTTCCGTATGTCTCCACTCTCGTTAACGCAACTTAATTAAGTAAAACAACTTCCACCGCAGTTTTTCAGAGTTGTTTTTGTTTCAAAACCCTTTCCTCTCCCTCCCTCAGATTCCAGTCAGGAATACACCGACTCCACAGGGATTGACCTCCACGAGTTCTTAGTTAACACGCTGAAAAACAACCCCAGGTGTGTAGCCCTGCCAGTCATTTCAAGCTCCTTTGTGCGCCGTGACGAGCACAGCTGTCGTTTGTTTGGACTGACGATCGTGCAAACCACTCGCTCGCCAAAAGGTTACCTCGGAACACTTGTCGTCTTCATCAGTCGATTACTAATTACTGTGTCTGTCGTACCCAGCGGTAATGAGATGAGTGCTGGAACAACTCCACTCCAGACGCAGACTAATTCTTCCGTTTCCCGTCTCTTCCTCAAAGGGACAGAATGATGCTGCTGAAGCTGGAACAGGACATTCTCGACTTCATCAGTAACAACGAGTGAGTCTCTGCAGTCCCTCCCGCCTCACATTCCCTGCCAACACAATAAGCTGTATTCTTATCATTTGTAATAAAGCCATGCATAATTTGGTACGAAGTCGTGGTTCCTCAAGGGCCCTGGGGGAGAGCTAATGAGATTTGACTCGGGGCTATGTCGGGGCGGTGCTGGCTGGAACAAGTGTTTCTAATTGTCCCTCCGTCATCCCGTCTGAATTATTGATCGTCTCTCTGGTGTTTTTTTTTTTTCCGGCTCCACCAGAAGCCAGAAGAGGAAGTTCCCCCCGATGACCTCCTACCACAGGATGCTGCTGCATCGAGTCGCCGCATACTTCGGCCTCGAACACAACGTTGACCAAACGGGGAAATCGGTTGTTATCAACAAAACAAGCAACACAAGGATGTGAGTCATCGCTCTCTCCCTCTCTCTCTTTCTCTCCCTCTCTCTGCATCTCTCCGTCTGGAACTTGCACGTAACACACACACACTTTCTCTCGCTCTCTGCCACATCCAAGAATTCAATTTCTCAGCTCTGGTCTAATTCAGATGGCTTAGGCTGCAGAAATTACTGTCTCCGTATCTTCTGCAGAGGCAAAACAGATTTTCCCTTTGCCGTACTTGCCGTACTCTGAAATGAGTTTTGGGTGGGAGGAAACGTAATTATCTGCGGTTTTCAATATTGCAGGAATGGTGGGGAAACGATGAGGTTGTGTTTATGAGGTGAAAAGGGAGATGGTGTAAACATCTCAGGTTTTTTTCTGGGAACGTTGCAACAACAGCACTTTTTCACTGCGCCCCATTCCCACTCCATCTATCCCCACCCCTCCATCTCTCCTCAGACCCGATCAGAAGTTTTCGGAACACATCAAAGACGACAAAGGCGAGGACTTCCAGAAGCGGTATATTCTCAAAAGGGACAACTCCACCTCTGACAAAGATGACAACATGGTGTGTGTTTGTTTGATGTCAGAGGGTCACATCCTGAACCACTGAGACAAGGGGGGGGAGGAGGGGTGGTAATTAGCCTTAGCAATTCCAAGCTGTAGTTTATGGTGAATGAAACTTCATAAGGGAGTGAGACCAGTTATCAAAAAGTATTAGTGCTGTCAAACGATTAAAATATTTAATCGCGATTAATCGCATTAATGTCATAGTTAACTCGCGATTAATCACAATTAATCGCACATTTTTATCTATTCTAAATGTCCCTGATTTCTTTTTGTCCCATTCTTTTTTCAAATTTTAATTCTCTTATCACCATGGAAAAGTGGTTCGGATTGCTTTGTGCAAATATTTTTTTATTGAAAACAACATTGCAATCGCCTGGCTTTGACGAGGGGGCGGAGAATTCGCATCAGCTGTGTGCCATCAAGTGGTATTTCAGACTGGACGTGCTGCGATGATAGCTCAGTTTACAACGACAAAACACACAGATCGCTGGTCTTGTCAATAGAACCATTTGGCAACTTTTTTAAAGTAAACTTTCCATTAAGAATCTTATTGGCATCCATTTCGGCATCTCGCGCTCGTCATCCACTCAAAACGTAACGTTAGCCTACTACCAGAGAATGTCTAATATCCATAAACGGGCTCTGCTACTACTCTTTAGCCAGCTCGCAAGCCAAACGAGTGTTTGGCGTGCCTGTTGTTTTGTTTCCGGTCTAGCTAGATCCGGTGTGGTGTTGTAGTTTTTCTAACGTCGGTAGTTGTTGCAACAGCATGTAAAAAAAAACTACAAAGTTTGCTCGGCCAAAAAGAGCGTTAATCGCGCGATAAAATAATTGACGCCGTTAATTTGGGTTTGCGTTAACGCCGTTAATAACGCGTTAAACTGACAGCACTAAAAAGTATTTGATAAATATCACTTTTTGAGCTGTGTGCTTGTAGTAGTGTTTGAAGACCTTGATGCTGGTGTTTCAGATGCGGATGCGACTGAAGGACGACCGGAGGAGCAAGTCCATCGAGGAGAGGGAGGAGGAGTACCAGAGAGCCAGAGACAGGATCTTTGCACAAGATGTTAGAATCTTTTCATAAATTTAAACTCCTGAGAATAACATTTACATATGTAGTTGTGTTTTTTATGGGTAATCCAATCGTTTGTACCGCAATGCAAAACTAACAGTTATCTTATTTCACAGGGTCCAGATGGGTTTGTTCTTGAAAAAAGGTTTGCTTAAATTTTTTGTATACAAACTTTGATTTGTTTGGGGAAATGCTGAAGGGCGACTTTAATAGGATGCCTGCTTCCTAATAACACAGCCCTCATCACCTTGTCCCTAGGATACAAGAAGACGATGCTTGCAACAGCACACAGCAACGACGAAAGATCTTCAGGTAAATCACCCCCCTGTTCCCTCTCCTCCCTCGTAGAGCGTTAATAAACCACAAGCTGTGTAATCACTAGCCTCCTCGCCACGCCTTCACCCCGCCTCGCAGGTTAAAAGACGGCCGTTCGGCCAACAGTCGCCAGAGCAGCTCTGAGAACGAGCCCAAGTCCTCAGACCCGCGACCCTGGAGCAGCACCGACTCTGACAGCTCCAACCGGAACCTGCGACCGGCCATGACCAAGGCCAGCAGCTTCAGCGGGATCTCCGTCCTCCTGCGCGGAGACAGCTCCGGGAGCTGTAAGAGCATCGGACGCCTGTCCAAGACCGGTACGTTCAAAGCCCTCTTGTTTTCCCGCCGTTTGGGAGACCTCCTCGTTTTGCTATTCGGGGTAGCTTTGAAAGGGGTTTCTGGTGTTAGGTTACGCTGAACTCCATTGAGCTGAGCTACTTTGGGTTCCAAAGGGATCCCGACTGCTTCACCCGTGTCCATCCTCCACCTTCTGGGTCTGGCAGCTGTGCACCACCTGTTGCAGCAGTCGGCCAGGTGCTCTCTAGCTTTCTGTCAGAGAAGATTTGTTAAACACTGACAAAGCAGAGGTTCAGACTGGACAGCCCCTGTTAGGGGTGTCTATTTAAGGTTCTGGAAAAAATAGGTTTGTGGTTCCAGTTATGGAATGTTGAAAACCAGTGTTCTTAGAATGTGTTTTTTTTTTTTTTTTTTTATCTAAGTAACTCAACCAGTAATCTGCTGAAATAGACAATACTGTCAACTCTAAGCATCCTTGTAGCCATTTGCCAACACAAAATGGATGCCTGTAGTGTAGGTTGCGGTGTGTCATTGTCCAGTCACGTGCCACCTTGAGCAGGAAGTGATGATGATCACTTCCTTTCTGGTCTTGTTTCTGCTCCTCGTGTAGCTATAGACTGCTCTTCACTGGTTACTTCATACATGGGAAAAAGATTAAACATTTTGAATCAGTTTGAGGTATTTCCTGCCTGTTGTAACAGAACCTTTGTATGTGACAGTTGATGAGCCGATTTTCTTTTGTCTCATCTTGAATTCCGACCCTGTGAGTCCCCCCCTCCCACATCATGAATGTCAACAACTGACTTTCTCAATTATGTTTTATTTAGCTTCATAGCTTAGATCTTGATCATTTTAATGATCTAATTATGTGATGGTTTCATTAAGCGTACATTGCACCACCGTGGTTGTGCTTGGGAAAACAAAGTGAATAGCTAAATGAAGACATTAATCAAGAAATTAATTAACATGTCATTTAGTGCTGATGAAATCATTATCTTTTTCAATTTTTTTGATGGCATTCCTCCCACAGGTAATTAGAATAGATAATTAGTTATGTACGTTTGGAATTTAAAATCTGCATTTTGTAAAGAATCCTCTGAAGACTTCAGCCAGCATCTCAAAAGTATGTAACTATCTTGGAGCGAACGCCTCAATGTAAACACAGTATTATCGAACCCGCTATGAAAACACTGAATTCAAGCTTTCACCACACGTCCTCCTCGCTAACCTACTGACCTCAGGCATGCAACTCATACCGTCTTTGTAAGACTAGATAAGCATGGTTCCTCTGCTGTGTTTTTCAGCTAAGACCTTCTCCTTCCTTCCTTCCTTCCTTCCTCCCCTCCCTCTCCTTCCTTCCTTCTTTCCTCTCCCTCTCTCCTTCCCTCCCTTTCTTCCCTATTCCTCCCTCTCCTCCCCCCTCAGGTTCTGACTCGTCTAGTAGTGTAGGGTCGTCCACGGGTTCTCTGTCTCGCTCCCAGCCGCCCCTCCCTATGGCCCCCCTGGCCCCCCCGGCCCCCCTGGCCCCCTGCTCCAGTAGCTCTGTGTCGTACGAGGTGGGCAGGAGTGCCCCTGCTCCAACGCCGGTCTCCGCTAACGCTAGCTACTATTTGCTTCCGCTGGAAGCCACAGGGATACCGCCAGGAAGTATCCTGGTCAACCCACACACAGGTTGGTACCCTAACCCCACCCTCCCTGGTTCAGGTCAGGTGACCACACACTGGTGGTCAGACATGGGCGGGGCATGGGGAGACAGTCCACCACACGTTTGTCTTTGTGCTTTTACGTTTTGCATCCTGTCTTATCCTCCAAACTAACAACTCTCACAGCCTGCTACTTATTCTCTAACTTCTTCCTCTAACGGCGGTGTTCAGGGAAGGGAGAGAGTGTCGTGATGGAGGAGGGCTGTGTTTGGAAGGGGGGGTTTGTCTTGCTCTCTGGAGTGAAGTTGGTGAGAGGATACACCAGCTAAACAGCCAACAGTCATGCATTATTTATGCCTGTTTGAGTTTGGAGGCCGTGTTTGGAGTATTTTGGGGGAGCGATAATTAGAAGTTGCCTCGACGCTTTGATTGTCCTTTTAGAAAGTAAACTGAATCAACGTTTTTTTCCTCGAATTATGAGTTGACAGAGGAAGTCGCTGTCTAATGATGCGGCTTGCATGCAAATGAGACTGCCCTCCCTCCCTCCCTCCCTCCCCTCCCTCCCTCCCTCCCTCCCTCCCTCCCTCCCTCCCTCCCTCCCTCCCTCCCTCCCTCCCTCCCTCCCTCCCTCCCTCCCTCCCTCCCTCCCTCCCTCCCTCCCTCCCTCCCTCCCTCCCTCCCCTCCCCTCCCTCCCTGAGGAAAAGCACTTTGGGAAGCACTTTGAGAAACGATAGCTGTCTGACTAGATCAATATAGGCGACGTTGGTCAAAACAAATTCCCCAACGTGTTGCTGAGACGGGGATAGTAAAGCCACACTCCTCGTGTTATTGAATATAGAAAATAATGAATAGTCTGCTCTCTGATGTATAATATATTCTGTCTTCTCTCTGCCTTGTCCGGCCCCACGTTCTTAAATATGCGCTGGGCTGATAAGGCTGGGTATATGGCTGGCACTAATATGTTTTTCGAGAGCCAGCCAGTGTGTGTAATTGCTTATTGACCTTTCCTAAGGAGTTGGCAAATGGGAAAGTCTTGTGTTCATCCATGAGGCCCAGAAATTAATTTGGCACCTGACGGCATAAAGAGAGTGTGCGAGAGAGAGGGGCACTTTTCAGGGTCACGGCACGGTCACTGTGACGGGCGCACGTAGATCACCGCTTGCTAAATGAGCAAATGCTGGAGTTTTAGGTTTTCTTTTCATGTCCATTCCACACTCGCCTCCCATGTCACGGGAACGACCAACGTATGTGAGGAGAAACCCGACCTGGCGACACATGTCCATCTTTGGTATTAAATTCAGAGAAACGCTTTCACAAGCAGTCCTCTCAACTCAGGAGAACCAGTGCTGCGTAAAACAGCCAAAGAACCCACTGAACTGGCTTCTCTGGTGACACGCCTATATTAGTTATGTGCCCTTCGCAGATGCACAGAGAATACCAATTGAGGATAAACCAGCGGAGAGAGCTCTGGGTAATGTGATGGATAAGCCGTACAGTGGAGCCGAGTGTCTCTGAATTACTCTGTGGCAGTTCCCTTTCTCACATGAAAAATACCTTCTCCTTAGGAAAAGGCTTTCAGAGTGAGGCTATTTCCCAGCGCAAAACGCATGCATACTTAAATGCATTCAACCCCAACTCAGGAAATACTCCCAAGCTTCCTTTTTCTTCTTTTTTTCTTTCCATCAGCAATTCAGAAAAGAGCCCTCAGAGCAGGAGGAGAGAGGGGAGAGGAGGGCAAATACATTAAAGTTCATTAGCCATCCGAGCTGAGATGTTACAGATTCTCAGTGTGGGTGATCCGCTCTTCCCCTCCCTCCTCCCTCCCCCCCGAACACACAATCACAAATCTATTATAAATGTTTGCACAGACATGACGTGTATGTAGGAATATGTTAATGTGTTCAGCTTCCAATGTCCATCCCTGTGGTGATGAGGGGCTGAACGCAGGAATGAACATCTGTTCACACGTGTCCATCTCTTGCTCAGGTTCTGCGTATGAAGAGGAGGATGACTGGCAGGGCTGAGAGCTCAGGGTTGAGGGGTCAGGGTTGAGGGGTCAGGGTTGAGGGGTCAGGGCTGAGGGGTCAGGGCTGAGGGGTCAGGGTTGAGGGCTGAGAGCTCAGGGTTGAGAGCTCAGGGTTGAGGGGTCAGGGCTGAGGGGTCAGGGCTGAGGGGTCAGGGCTGAGGGGTCAGGGCTGAGGGGTCAGGGTTGAGGGGTCAGGGTTGAGGGGTCAGGGCTGAGGGGTCAGGGCTGAGGGGTCAGGGCTGAGGGGTCAGGGCTGAGGGCTCAGGGCTGAGGGGTCAGGGCTGAGGGGTCAGGGCTGAGGGGTCAGGGCTGAGGGGTCAGGGCTGAGGGGTCAGGGCTGAGGGGTCAGGGCTGAGGGGTCAGGGCTGAGGGTTGAGAGCTCAGGGTTGGTTAAAGCTGTTGTGTTGTTCCCCTGTCACGAGCTGCGGCCCTCTCTCTCCAGGCCAGCCCTTTGTGAACCCAGACGGCAGTGCCGTGATCTACAACCCTGGTATGGTGCCCCCACCCCAGGGCCGGACCCAGCCCCCGGCCCCCTCCGGCCACCACCAGCCCCCGCTCTCCAACCACACCCTCGCACAGGTCAGTTCACTCACACACATCTGGGACCAACACAAGTCACACACACATGCCCTCGCACAGGTCAGTTCACTCACACACATCTGGGACCAACACAAGTCACACACACATGCCCTCACACAGGTCAGATCACACACACACACACACACCCAACATGAGACCCTGCCACCAAGCCCACAGATTTAGTGTTTCCTCTTAAACAGTGTTTCCTCTTAAACAGTGTTTCCTCTTAAACAGTGTTTCCTCTTAAACAGTGTTTCCTCTTAAACAGTGTTTCCTCTTAAACAGTGTTTCCTCTTAAACAGTGTTTCCTCTTAAACAGTGTTTTCTTGGCTTGTCTGAATGGGTTTGGTTGATTTGCACCTCTGGGCATCTTCCACCCGTTGCTGCAGTTTCTCACTGGCTCACCATCATCAACAACCTCAACTCACTGGCCCAGGCAGGCCTCCCTGGCTTCTAAACCTTCCATCCCAGGCGACTGACTTGACGTTCGTTCCCCGTGCAATTTGTTTTGGAAACTTTGTGACCTGCAGCTCTCCTTCGTCGTGGCCCCTGTCAGAATAAAATGAGTTCAAGTGTCAACTAAACACCAAGACCCCCCCCCACACACACACACACACACACACACACACACACCTCACCCCACATTGCAGGTGAAAGCTCCTGCTGTCGTTAGCATGCATCCCAGCCTCCAGCGTTTATGCCCAGCAGCCTCCAGAGCTGTGGTCAGACAGACAGTCTCTCTGGGAAAGAAAACCCCCAAAAAACACAGAAGGGGGAGCCCAAGGGGTTGAGCTTCATTAGTGAGGAAAATCAAGGCTGGAAATTGAGTTGACCCGTTCAGTGCGGGAGCACAGCCCAGGGGTTGGTTAGGGGGAAGGTGTGACCGTGTTGCCCTCCCCGCGGAGCAGAGCCGCCGTGCCCCTCTAATCAAGACACCGTCAGGGACTCGAGGTGAGCCGTCTGGGCAAGGAGACGCCGAGCGGAGGCCTGTCATTTTGAACCCCAGAAGGCTTCTTGTGACTTTCCACATTTTAATATCCCCTAAATGATTTTTCACCGGTCGACCTTGGTGGATGATGTTTCATATTACAGACTTGTATTGACAGAGCTCTTTGTCCTAATTAACGGCATTATCGTTAAGTTGTGTAGCTTCCCTTTGGATTGTCTCTCTCTCTCCATAAACTAATATCCCTACTTCACCTCTATAGACCACTACCCTGCTTGTTCAGCGAACAAAATACCGTCTCCTCTTGCACTTGTTTCCTGTCCTCACTATGTCTTTGACTAAACCCCCTGCCCTCTCTTCTCCTCCCGCTCTCTCCTCCTCTTCCTCCCCCTCTTCCTCTCCGGCCTCCTTTGCCCCCCAGCCGTCGCGGCCCCTGCAGACGTCCAGTCAGCCGGTCCAGTACTCTGCGGCTCCGTGCCACTCACAGCTCCTCTCCGTCTCTCCTAACCAACAATACACTGTGGTACCTGTCTCCTCTACACTGCCCTGTGCTACACTGCGCTAACCTGCTCTACCCTGCGCTAACCTGCTCTACCCTGCGCTAACCTGCTGTACCCTGCGCTAACCTGCTGTACCCTGCGCTAACCTGCTGTACCCTGCGCTAACCTGCTCTACCCTGCGCTAACCTGCTCTACCCTGCTCTACCCTGCGCTAACCTGCTCTACCCTGCGCTAACCTGCTCTACCCTGCGCTAACCTGCTCTACCCTGCGCTAACCTGCTCTACCCTGCGCTAACCTGCTCTACCCTGCGCTAACCTGCTGTACCCTGCTTTAACCTGCGCTAACCTGCTGTACCCTGCGCTAACCTGCTCTACCCTGCGCTAACCTGCTGTACCCTGAGCTACCTTGCACTAACCTGTGCTACCTTCTGCTTGCCTGCCCTAATCTGTGCTAGCCTGCCCCAACCTGTGCTAGCCTGTACTAACCTGCTCTAGCTTGTACTGACCTGCATTTCTTTGCACTCCTTTGTACTACCCTGTGGTAGCCTGCTTTACCCTGCGTGAGCCTGCACACCACCCTACACCTCAGCTCTGCTTGTGTCGTGGTTGCTGTCTCAGTACCTCAGCCCGTTAACCCTGAGTGGGGATCTGCCCTGTTGATTTGGATGTGAGACGATTGTCTGGTGACCAGACACACAGCTGTGGTGTGGTAACCCCTCAAGATTTAGAGACATCTACGTCATCGTACTAAAGTGTAACTTTTGTTTGTCATTAGCATTGGAAGTTGTTTGAGGTTTTTGTCCAGTAGAGAGTAAAAAATAATAATAATAAAAAAAGTATATTACAGGGTCATTTGGTGTGTAGACTATGATCGATGGCTCTGATGAATAAGAAATGAGGAAAAGTCTATCTGGTGAAATGAATGGAGCAAGAATCTATTTTTGGTTAATGCCCACTGGCCCTGTGAATGCATAATGTGACGTCTGGATCCGAGCATCATTTGAGCACACACACAGAATACAAACTCGGAGGCAGTGATAGTTGCTGAAGTTTCTCAGGAAAAGTTTCTTATCTCAACTTCTCCAGGCAAATTGAATTTAATCTTTTCCAACAGTGAAGAAATGCTCCCTAGTAAGATATAATGAATATGAATGATTAATCAAATCTGTTTAAATTTCATGTGTTGTGCTTTGCTACCTTGGTTACCCCCTCGACGACACGCATCGTGTGTTCCGATAATCCCTTTTTTGACCTCTATCAATAAATATCCCTTAACGACTGATTACATTTTTACATTTGTAGTAGACTGCTTTGAATTATTAATTTTTGCAGCAGATGTTGAATTTAGTATTCTATGAATAGAAATGCTGGTAGTCCCTAAACACTACAGCACCCAGTAAAAGTAAACTAACCCAAAAAATCCAAGTAAAGGGGTCAGGATGAGAGAGGGCTCTTCTGACGACAGATGCTCTGCTCCACCTTTGAAGATTCTCTGATGTTAGAACTTAATATCATAACTCTTGCACTCACTCAGTCCCTTCAGATCTGCTTAAAGGGTAAAATTATAATATTAAGAAATGATCAAATGGGGTAATGTAAAAAAAAATCCAAATTTTTAGAAATAAGTCCATGAGAAACAGCACCCCTGATTTGTTACCTGAGCTCTCCTGCAGCCCAAACTGGATTGGCAGTAGTTTCACAAAATAAACAAAGGAGGAAGGCCCGAGTCACTGAAGGCCGCTCCAAAATTTGAAACTGACATTCTACTGTCACTGAGCCTTCTGTGTTGCTCAACAACTTTCAGATGGCCTCATTAGCTCATACAATATGTTCACAAGTGTCAAAACACTCCAGTTTTCTTCTTTTTTTTTACAGAAAAAATCTTATAGAGTCAACCTTAAATTGTTGGAGTGAAGTGTGTCGGGATTTCATTCAGTGCAGCTTGGTGTGCTCTGCATGGGCATACAGACAGACAGACAGAGCATCCAGTGCAGCTTGGTGTGCTCTGCATGGGCATACAGACAGACAGACAGAGCATCCAGTGCAGCTTGGTGTGCTCTGCATGGGCATACAGACAGACAGACAGAGCATCCAGTGCAGCTTGGTGTGCTCTGCATGGGCATACAGACAGACAGACAGAGCATCCAGTGCAGCTTGGTGTGCTCTGCATGGGCATACAGACAGACAGACAGAGCATCCAGTGCAGCTTGGTGTGCTCTGCATGGGCATACAGACAGACAGACAGAGCATCCAGTGCAGCTTGGTGTGCTCTGCATGGGCATACAGACAGACAGACAGAGCATCCAGTGCAGCTTGGTGTGCTCTGCATGGGCATACAAACAGACAGACAGAGCATCCAGTGCAGCTTGGTGTGCTCTGCATGGGCATACAGACAGACAGACAGAGCATCCAGTGCAGCTTGGTGTGCTCTGCATGGGCATACAGACAGACAGACAGAGCATCCAGTGCAGCTTGGTGTGCTCTGCATGGGCATACAGACAGACAGACAGAGCATCCAGTGCAGCTTGGTGTGCTCTGCATGGGCATACAGACAGACAGACAGACAGAGCATTCTTCCAGTCTGCTGGTGGAGGTATTGACCCTCCTTGGTGTTTCCGTGTCCCCCCACAGCAAGACCCCCTCGGGGGCCAGTTCAGCCACATGAGCCTGGGGCGCCAGGCGTCTCTGGAGGGCCGGGACCCCCGCGCTGCCCTGTACCCATCCCCGGTGGTGCTCCAGCCCCCTCCGCCCCCACCCCAGCAGGCTGGCTACATGGTGGGGCCCCCCGGCCAGCCCGGACCCCCCCAGACATACGCCCCGCCCCCCCTCCACCCGTCAACCAGCCTGTCATGCAGCAGCAGCAGCAGCAGCAGGGCTACATGCAGCAGGTCTGTACTCCAACCTATTCCCTCCACCCTCACATCCACCCTCCTTCTCCTCCACCTTCCCTCTCTGATCGTCTAGTACTGTCTGCTCTGAGCCCTCTGCAGAGCTGGTATTAACGGAATGCCATGTTGGACTTAACCCCTTTCTCTTTCCCCCCCACCCCTCCCCAGATGCCAGCGTGTTACTGTGCTCCAGGCCAGTACCCTCTTTCCAACCAGCAGTACAGAGCAGTGGGCCCGGTCCAGTACAACGCTCCCCAGGGCCAGTCCATGAACCCTCCGCCCTCACAGCAGACAGGTAACCAGCCAGAACCACACCTCCTCACTGCCCCCTCACAGCAGACAGGTAACCAGCCAGCCCACACCTCCTCACTGCCCCCTCACAGCAGACAGGTAACCAGCCAGCCCACACCTCCTCACTGCCCCCTCACAGCAGACAGGTAACCAGCCAGCCCACACCTCCTCACTGCCCCCTCACAGCAGACAGGTAACCAGCCAGCCCACACCTCCTCACTGCCCCCTCACAGCAGACAGGTAACCAGCCAGCCCACACCTCCTCACTGCCCCCACACTGCCCTCACACTGCCTCCATTCTGCATCCACTCTGCCTCCTGGCTCCCCAGGCCTCCACTGGCTCCTGCCTCCTGACACCTGCCTCCAGGTGTCTCAGGCCCTGACCCACAGTTGTGTTTAGTGGTGTGAGGAATGACAGTTCCTCCCCCAGTTCCCTCTGTCCTTGTGTGGTGAGTGTTCACTGGTTATTGTGTTCCGCGGCGTACAGAGCAGTTACCTCTCTCTCTCCCTCCCTCTTTCTCTCCGTATTCTGTCTCTCTGCCCTCATTTGCACATTTCCTCTCCCTCCTTCTTCTAGTTTTTCTATTGCTCTCAGCACTTTGTCTCGAGTTATCCGCCTCTTATGGCAGGTACACAATGGGCTCGTCTTAGCAAACTGCTGCGGGGGAAATTAGCCAGCACCCCTGGGGCCTGGGGAGCAGAGCGAGGAGCTAATTACAGAGAGAACTTCTCTTTGCAGGGTCGGCTATTGTGTTCACCCCTCTAAGCCCACACAATAACCATCTCCCAATCAAATACACCATTAACGTTGCCCCCCCCCCCCCCCCCCTCTCTTCAGCCTGCCTAGAGAAAGGATTACTCGCTCCGCCAGAACCCCAGCGAGAAAGTGAGCACTTGTTTCGATCATACGGGCAACTTTTTACATATAAGTGACTCCTCACTCTTAAGTGACTCCTCCCAGCTCAGACTCCTCCTCCCAGCTCAGGCTCCTCCTCCTCCCAGCTCAGGCTCCTCCTCCTCCCAGCTCAGGCTCCTCCTCCTCCCAGCTCAGGCTCCTCCTCCTCCCAGCTCAGGCTCCTCCTCCATCCTCTGGATGCAGAGGGGCTGGACGCGGGGCCGGGCCGCTGTCTGAGAGGCCTCACATTCTCACAGTGAACCGGTCTCTTTTCCCGCCCCTCACTCCTCTCCAGAGCCCGACGCCTGTCGCCGCCGGCAATGCTCAGCCGCCACAAGTCAGGAAACAAGTCGATCTGAACTGAAGGACTCCCTCAACTCTCCTCCTCTTGTCTCCTCCTCTCGTCTCCTCCTCTCGTCTCCTCCTCTCGTCTCCTCCCCTCGTCTCCTCCCCTCGTCTCCTCCCCTCGTCTCCTACCCTCGTCTCCTCCTCTCGTCTCCTCCTCTCGTCTCCTCCCCTCGTCCCCTCCCCTCGTCTCCTCCCCTCGTCTCCTCCTCTCGTCTCCTCCTCTCGTCTCCTCCTTTCGTCTCCTCCCCTCGTCTCCTCCCCTCGTCTCCTCCCCTCGTCTCCTCCCCTCGTCTCCTCCCCTCGTCTCCTCCCCTCGTCTCCTCCCCTCGTCTCCTCCTCTCGTCTCCTCCCCTCGTCTCCTCATCTCTTCTCCTCTTGTCTCCTCTTCTCCTCTCGTCTCCTCCTCTTGTCTCTCTTCCTTCTTCTCTCTCACTGTCCAGCTCAGAGCAGAGTGCGTTCGATATACCATGCGCTCCATGCACCGGTTCTAAGTGGAGGTGAGAGAATAGCACTAAAAATATCTCCTCCCCCCCCCCTGCTGGGAGCCTCCATTCCTTTGTCCCACTTCTCGTCTCATCTGGGCTAAATTGATTGCTGTCGTTCTGGTCAAAAGCTGGGAGAAATTGAAAATTGCTCGGCCCTCCCTCCCTCCTCGGCCCTCCCTCCCTCCTGCCACCTGCAGCCCCCCCTCATTCACAGAGCAATCTGCCTTCCCGCTGGTAACCTTGACACTGGCGCATTTTGCCCAATGAAAGAGAACTAGCTTTTTTTAAATAATTTCCTGAGGATCTTTCTCCTTCTAACCACTCAAAGAGAAACATCTCTCTTTTCTTCCTCCAACCTTCAACTATAGTCTCAAAAAAGAATCCTAAGATTGAAAACACCATGTTCGGAAGGTTGTTTATCCACTCAGACATTTCTCGACTTGCCTGGATCATTGATTGCTCCCAATAAAAATAAGCACCGAGATACGCTTTTCTACAAATATTGCTGGCGTACAGTCAAAAGTCATTCGAAGCCTCGGAGTTTACCTGAATCAAAGCCGTTTGTTTCTCCCCTCCAGGTTACCAAACTGTGATGCCTAACCCAGCGCAGAGCTACCAGGGCATGCTGGGTCTCCAGCACACCCAGGGGCAGAACATGGTCGGCGGTCAGCACAGCAATATGGGGAATCAGATGCATGGCATGATGGCCCAGTATCCCTCCATGCCATCTTATCAGGTGTGGATTCAGCTCTGTGGGGGGGGGGGGGTATAAAGATCATTCATCATGGCTCTCCTCTTGGAAGTATTGTTTGACTGCATTTTTTACGATGATCTCTGCAGTTATGAGTACAGACACACTCCACATACACACAATGTTCAATGAATGTGTGTGTGTGTGTGTGTGTGTGTGTGTGTGGGCAGGTATCCATGCCCCAGGGCTCCCAGGGTGTGCCACAGCAAACATATCAGCAACCCATTCTCCTGGCCGGCCAGCCCAGCCAGGTGCCCATGCCTGCCTCCATGCCTGCCTCCCTCCCAGCCTCCATGCCTGCCTCCATGCCGGGCACCATGTCTGGCTCTGGAGTTCAGGTGTACTACAGTGTTATCACACCCAACCAACACAACACAATGAGGTAACCGCCAAAACACCCAAATCAATGCAGAAATCCTCTGAATTAGTACGGCCTTGTCTTTGTTGGATAAGCATATCCCCCTCCTCTCTACCCCCTCCAAAAAGTTGCACCTGCATTTGAAAGTCTGTTGGCCGTCACTAGTGTGAATGAATATCCAGCCTAGCTAGCAGGTTCTTTGTCTGTGGAAAATATGAGGTCAGTGTCTCCCTGAGGAGAGCTGTTCCTCCCCGGGCCAGGATGATGTATCTGGCCAGAGACGCAGTCTTAATATAGCAGCTGCAGCAGCAGGCTCCCGGGCGACCCGCTCTCTCCTCTCCATCCTTCACGCCGGCCCGCTCCTCCGCAGTCGGCCCCCAGTGGGCCCCCCCTCCCCTCTCAGCTGACCCCCCCCCCCCCCTCAGGGGTGCTGATGCATCGCCGTTGCCTCCTCGCAGCCTTATTAGATCTGCACAGGAGGAGCGCGGCGGCGGCGGCAGAGAAGCGAAAGTGGCAGCCCACAATTGGTTTACAGGGACACGGTGATAAAGGCTCATTGATTTGTTTTGATTTGGCGAAAATGAGCCAAATCCCCCCTCTCCCTCCCTAGTCTGTGGCCTGCAGGTTTCTCCTGTGAGGATATTTATTGTGGGCTCTAATGTGATACAGAGGTATCGATCCCCCAGCGCACTCTCTGGTTTACTTCGCTAATTCAGCTCGTTTTTAGCCGATGAGCCGAGTTCAGACTGAACCTGTGCCAGGACTGTACCAACACACATTCAGAGGAGGGAGTGTATTTGGAATAACAGTCTTCTGTTTCTAACATCATCATCTTCTTCTTCGTGTGTTTTCTCTGTGCAGCTCGTCAGTGGGGTTCCTGCCCCCCCCCGGCTCGGAGCAGATGCACTTCCCCCGGTCGTCCTCCCCCTGCTCCTCCCAGCAGTGCTCAGGTACACTAGCCACATCATCCACCACACCTAGCTCAGGTACGCTAGCCACAACATCCACCACACCTAGCTCAGGTACGCTAGCCACAACATCCACCACACCTAGCTCAGGTACGCTAGCCACAACATCCACCACACCTAGCTCAGGTACGCTAGCCACAACATCCACCACATCCACCACACCTAGCTCAGCTACGCCACAACATCCACCACACCTAGCTCAGGTACGCTAGCCACAACATCCACCACACCTAGCTCAGGTACGCTAGCCACAACATCCACCACACCTAGCTGAGGTACGCTAGCCACAACATCCACCACACCTAGCTCAGGCACGCTAGCCACAACATCCACCACACCTAGCTCAGGTACGCTAGCCACAACATCCACCACACCTAGTTCAGGTACGCTAGCCACAACATCCACCACACCTAGCTCAGGTACGCTAGCCACAACATCCACCACACCTAGCTCAGGTATGCCACAACATCTACCACACCTATTTCAGGTACGCTAGCCACAACATCCACCACACCTAGCTCAGGTACGCTAGCCACAACATCCACCACACCTAGCTCAGGTACGCTAGCCACAACATCCACCACACCTAGTTCAGGTACGCTAGCCACAACATCCACCACACCTAGCTCAGGTACGCTAGCCACAACATCCACCACACCTAGCTCAGGTACGCTAGCCACAACATCCACCACATCCACCACACCTAGCTCAGCTACGCCACAACATCCACCACACCTAGCTCAGGTACGCTAGCCACAACATCCACCACACCTAGCTCAGGTACGCTAGCCACAACATCCACCACACCTAGCTGAGGTACGCTAGCCACAACATCCACCACACCTAGCTCAGGCACGCTAGCCACAACATCCACCACACCTAGCTCAGGTACGCTAGCCACAACATCCACCACACCTAGTTCAGGTACGCTAGCCACAACATCCACCACACCTAGCTCAGGTACGCTAGCCACAACATCCACCACACCTAGCTCAGGTATGCCACAACATCTACCACACCTATTTCAGGTACGCTAGCCACAACATCCACCACACCTAGCTCAGGCACGCTAGCCACAACATCCACCACACCTAGCTCAGGTACGCTAGCCACAACATCCACCACACCTAGTTCAGGTACGCTAGCCACAACATCCACCACACCTAGCTCAGGTACGCTAGCCACAACATCCACCACACCTAGCTCAGGTATGCCACAACATCTACCACACCTATTTCAGGTACGCTAGCCACAACATCCACCACACCTAGCTCAGGTACGCTAGCCACAACATCCACCACACCTAGCTCAGGTACGCTAGCCACAACATCCACCACACCTAGTTCAGGTACGCTAGCCACAACATCCACCACACCTAGCTCAGGTACGCTAGCCACAACATCCACCACACCTAGCTCAGGTACGCTAGCCACAACATCCACCACATCCACCACACCTAGCTCAGCTACGCCACAACATCCACCACACCTAGCTCAGGTACGCTAGCCACAACATCCACCACACCTAGCTCAGGTACGCTAGCCACAACATCCACCACACCTAGCTGAGGTACGCTAGCCACAACATCCACCACACCTAGCTCAGGCACGCTAGCCACAACATCCACCACACCTAGCTCAGGTACGCTAGCCACAACATCCACCACACCTAGTTCAGGTACGCTAGCCACAACATCCACCACACCTAGCTCAGGTACGCTAGCCACAACATCCACCACACCTAGCTCAGGTATGCCACAACATCTACCACACCTATTTCAGGTACGCTAGCCACAACATCCACCACACCTAGCTCAGGTACGCTAGCCACAACATCCACCACATCTAGCTCAGGTACGCTAGCCACAACATCCATCACACCTAGCTCAGGTACGCTAGCCACAACATCCACCACACCTAGCTCAGGTACGCTAGCCACAACATCCACCACACCTAGCAGGCCGGCCGGCCAGCCAGTCCACCTCAGCCTGGGAGAGAGGGGCTCCCCGGCCTGGTCTCTCGCCCACAGCACCCCCCCCCCCCTGCAGTGTGCTTGTCCACTCAGACTAGAACACGACCCAGAGACTCTGAGACCACTTCATTTATTCAGCATATTCGGGGGGTTTTCTCTCTCCTATCTTACACGTCGCCGTCGATACATTTGAATTACCCTTTTTCAATCCGCCCCCACACAATGGACCTCAGGCAACCTTCGAAAAAAACACACAGGAAACCACTCCATTCTCTTCAAACCCTGAGACCTCGATCGCCCTGGAACAAAGGCTGGTTTCATCAGGAGAAATAACCCACCCCCCCAGAATTCTATAGGAAATCAAAATGGATTAAATCGATTCAAAGCTGTGTGCTGTCATCTTCCAGACTAAACCCCACGCTCTGGGTAGCGCGAGGAAGCAGGACAGTGGAGCAGAGCCCTGAAGATCTTGTCTCGACACAAACCCCCTCGCTCTCACTCGATGTGTTGAGAGGCTTTAAGGCGCTAATTGAAATTGCACTCTGCAGCCTTAACGATCTAATTATGGAACAGATATGGGGTCGTAATTAAAGTGCTTCCTTCACTGCTTTGTTCCCAGCTATGGTTATTGTGGAGAGAAAGGGGCCTAACGGCTGCGCTCGTTCTAATGTGCTGTTTTGTGTCGTTTCCTGGGATCATTTCCGCGGCCGGCTCCCAATCTCTCTCCTCTGAAGAACTCATTAAAGGGAAACGGTCTAACAAATCCTGAAATGAGGTTTTGCGTCACAGGTCGGTGGTCGAAACATTTTACTTTCATACAGGGATTACCAAGTAGGAAAGAATCACTGTTGTTTCTGGGGTGTTGTGTTGAATGTGACACAATCCAGGCTTTGTGATGTGCTGTTTTTAAACACAACGGCCTCTTCTTATGAAACGAATGTCAATGCACACGATTTCCTTCAAGAGGATTTGGGGGGGATATCTGGACCCGATACTTGGAGAGGAGAAAAGGAACGTGTGGTACATTAAATCATGTTGTTGGCAGATCTGATAGACCCAGTTACAGTTACCTAAAAATAGTTCTGAAACAACAGATAACCTGAAGTGCATATGATCATAACCCTCCTGTGTGCAGCAGGGGGGGGGGGGGGGGGGGCTGGCTGCAGGGGGGGGGGGGGGGCTGGCTGCAGGGGGGGGGGGCTGGCTGCAGGGGGGGGGGACTGGCTGAAGGGGGTGGTGGGGGCTGGCTGCAGGGGGGTGGTGGGGGCTGGCTGCAGGGGGGGGGGCTGGCTGCAGGGGGGGGGGGTGGCGCATCTGAGCTTCAGACTGTCATGATCAAGGGCACAGGACCCAAGACTTCTCCAAGGCTAAAGCAATAAAATGAATTCCTCAGCCAGTTGAAAAGCCCTTTCTGAATCCACCTGAGATTGTGTTTGACTGAAGAGAGCACAAGAGGAGCCCCCATGCTGTGCCTGAAGATGCTGCACTTCAGCCCTGGCACAGCATCGCTGGGGACAATGCTACAAGGGGAAATAACTTCAGATTAAAAACAAACAGTTTCAAAACCTCATCGTTGGTTGTAGAAATCCAAATCCTGCAGTATTCTTGAAGGCAGGGTCGTAATCAGAATACATATTGGGAAACACACATCCCCCCCCCCCCCAATATTCAAATCTGGTCAAAATGTCCCCCCCAATATATTGATATAAAAATATAAATCAAATATAAATGTGCTAGGCTAAGACAGGCAACCACGCACGCTGTCCGAAATTATCATAAAAAAAATGTAATCATATTTATAGCTAATAGTAAATATTGCCATTTCATAACTACTAGTATTACTGATACCGGTGGTAGCTGATGTTGTCCCCTCCATGGCTCCGGCCTCGCTTGAAGGTGAGAGAAACAAACTGAGAGAAGGGCGAAAATAACTCTGACTAATTTGAATCCCACAAAGCAAAACGAAACAAAATGTAGTTTGGATTTCAGGCTTCAAGGTTCGTAAATAAAATGTTGGTTGGTTTCTTATGTTGCTTGTATACTTAAAATAAATGTTTTTAAAAAGCGGTCATTCCATACAAGAACAAGGCTTTGGCATCGTGTTGTTTGAGGGCTGCATCTTTTCTCTCGGGAGGATTTCGAGGTAGAAAACGTGGAATTGGCCAAAACATCAGGGGAGTGCTTTCATCCATGAGCCATACCCTCTCCAGGATGAGAGCTTTATTCAAGACAGTTTACTTTCATCCCTGCAGAAAAATAATTAGAGAGAAGGAACAGGCGCTAGAACTGTCTAGTAACAAGGGCCAAGCAAAGGTCCAGAACCTTCTCTAACCTTCATTGTTGCACAAACACATTTAATTGGATGCTCGATGGAGGAAAGTTTTTTCCCCGATTACAAGTAAACGTCAGAACTGCCCTTGGCACACGCTCTGGCAGGGAAAGCATACAGGAATTCCGCGCCCATAAACAAACTCTTTGTTCAAACACAGAATTAAATCACTTGCCAGTGCAACACACTACATATGAAATGAGCTTTGTGCTGATGGTGTGTAATTAAGCGACAAAGATTTTGAACGCAGGAGTCTAGGATGACATGATTTAGTTTTCAGGTGAGCAGTAATGAAACACAAACAGAGGCTAATTGCATTGGTGTCCAGCGCACTGATAATCCTGTTGAACACAACAGAGAACAAACCACAATGTTTGTTAGCTTAAGTCAGTATGATAACATTATAAACATTTTTAAATTTGTATTATTAAACAAGGGAAGTCAGAATATATATATATATATATATAAGCACTGATTGCAGTTTCTCTCTCATAACCTCCATTAGGATAAAAACCCTTTTATCCAACACAACATATACAGGGAGATTTGAACCTGCGATCTTTTGATGCTCTAACCCGGAGCCCAGCTGACTGTCGTTGGTGTGTTGTGTGTGCAGGCGTTCCCCCGCCACCAGGGGGCGGTATGGTGATGATGCAGCTGACCCTGCCCCCTAGCCAGCAGCCACGCCCACACTCACCCCCCCAGTGGAAACAGTACTACAGCCTGGACCAGCAGAGAGGCCAGAAACCATCAGAGCTAGCTGTCCTGGACTCCTCCCAGGTCAGACACACCCACCACACACATCCACCACACACACACCACACACACACACACCACACACACACACACAGCTGTTCAGGAGGAATCATTCAGCAGATAGATGCAGGCGTTTCCTAACGGCCTCTCTGTGTGTGTGTGTGTGTCCGTACAGAGCAGCCCCCAGCTCGGGAGCCCCTCCCCCTCCCCGGCCCAGTCCCCCAGCCCCTCCCACCTGACCCCCTCCCACCTGACCAATGTGAAGAGCGTCCGTCCAGGCCTGGCCCCGGCCCCCATGATGCCACAGTTCTCCCGGCCCTTCCTCCCAGGGCAAGGTGAGATCCCCTCTCCTCAAACCTCCCTCCACATCCCTCACTTCCAGCTGAGCTTGGATCACTGACTTCTGTTTGTGGATGTTCCCAGGAGATTCCCGGTACCCCCTGCTGGGACAGCCCCTCCAGTACAACCCCCAGGTCCGGCCCCCCCTCCTCCACGCCCCCCCCATGGTCCCCAACCACCAGGTGAGTCACCACAGAACACCACACAGACGGACGGCTAGAGTAGAGAAACTTTTGTGTCCTGAAAGCCAGTCTTCTTTCTTACACACAACTGCAGCACCTGTGAACTTTGAACTTCTGTGAACACGATGGCAGTGTGTGACTTTCGACATCTTGTGTGTCTCTTCTCCAGGGACCAATGGGAATGAGGCACGGTGGTGGCGCCGGGCGGGGGAGGAAGCAGCCGAGGAAAGCCCTGTCTACGGACCTCAGTGTAGGAGACGAGCCTAACACACACCCCTGTCACACTACACACCTCTTGTTTGTAAATGTGAGACACAAGACATTTAGTCAACGTAGCTGAGCGTGTGTGTGGAGTGTTTGACGTGACTCTGTCCCCCCAGTGAGCGGGTGAGTCCTGGAGGTGACTGACCTGTGGGAGGGGATGAGGAGGGGCGAGACGGAGTCAGGGGGACTTGGAGCGGGGCCCACCATCTAGTGTCCCCTAGGACACCTCCAGCACTGTCAGCCAGGGACCATGCCAAACACCCTGCCCCCCTCCAGCCAGCCTCTCCCGGCCCAGGACCCTGGCAGCAGCCGGGTCTGGAGAGGGCTCCCCTGGAGCTGCATCGACCAGACAGCCTGGAGGATATCTGGCTTTGACCCTCACCAGCACCCCCCCCCCCCAGCCCCCTCCCTCGCTGCGTTGTCTTGATGTAAAAGGGTTGTTTTTACACTTGTAGAGACTCTGGGGAGTGTGTCGCCTGTGTAACTGTCCTCGCGATTCGGAAAAGAAACACGAACAAAAGTTAACGTCACTCGAACTGATGAGAGAATCTCAAAAGCACGATCCAAGTTCCAAATATGAAAACCTGTCAGCTCTCATACGAGACCAGACTTGAGCATATCACTATCCTTTTTATTTTTTTATATTTTTGTTTTCTAGTCTTTAGTCGTTTCCCACCCCCCACACACCCCATCATCACCAAAGTCCCACACACAGACACACACAGTCCCACACACAGACACACACACAGACACACACAGACACACACACACAGACACACACACACACACAGACACACACACAGACACACACACAGACACACACACAGACACACACACAGACACACACACAGACACACACAGACACACACACACAGACACACACACACACACAGACACACACACAGACACACACACAGACACACACACAGACACACACACAGACACAGACACACACACAGGCAGCCAAGTATTGCCCCTCTCTCACCAGCCACCTGCCCCAGAGTGTGGCCAGGTACCCCCCCCCCCCCCCCCCCCGCTACATTATTGGTCTCTTGTTGTGCCTTGTCAAGAGTGTACTGCTTTATTCTGCAAGAAACACAAAGATGAAGACACCCCCAGTGTCCACCGTTCAATGAAAAAGACCTGCACCTTGTAAATAATTTATATAGTAGCTAAATAATTCAATCAGTTCTCTTTTCACAGTGAACGGTATGTGTCGGTTACAGGCACAGATGAGGGCAGAGAAAAGGCTTTGTTTGATTTCCCCTGTTTTTTTTTTTTAGTTGCTGTTTTTTTTTAACTTAATTTAAAAGTCAATAAAAAATGACACTCCTCCACCAATGGCATATTTTTTAGCAATCCTGCTTTGATGGCTTCACCCCACACTGCTCTCTCTTTCCTCTTCTCCTTTCCTTCTCTCTCTTCTCTCCTCCTTCCTGGCCAACTGTGTCAAATCTTTCATCAGAAACTCCTTACCCTCTGGGTCACTGGAAAACAACAAGACAGTTTGCACATTTATACAGCTGAATATATATGATATCTATATTTTTTTCCTTTGATTTCTCTCCGAGAATATTTGTGGATTCTGAACGGCTGTTCGATGCTGGTGCAAGTCATTTTATTTCAGTTTGAAAACCAATAAATGTTTACACCAAAATATGTGCTTTTTTCAAATCAGGAAGTCCTCTTGACATGGTTTCCCCGAGGAAACTGCCAGCATAAACCGCTTTGGATGGCCTCCTCATGTTAAACTGACGATTAAAATGTGTTTTTTGAACAACACTTAAGGCATTCAGATGTCACTAGGAACTGAGTGGTTTGTTGTCCTATGACGGGGGGAAGCGAGACGTCCAGGAACTGTTATCTAATTTTGTCATCGGTGCTATTCATCTCAATTCCGTTTTATAGGGCCATTTGTCTGCTACATTAACCTCCCACCAACCTCATCCCTGGAAATGCCTTGCAGTTCCTCTACTGTAATATTTTTTCTTCCTAATAACGTCAAAGCAATTTACCGCAAGAAAAATCTAACCACCTGCCCCCATGTCTCAAATGGAGCCTGCGGGAGTAAATGGTGCCAGAAACAGTCGAAAATGGATGGCTTTCTCTGCTCGCTCTTTCCCCCACTCTTCTTTCCTTATCTGAAGTAGCCAGTTCTGTGTCCGGTCACAACGTTGATGATCTTCCTTCTGGCGGTGAGATTATTAATGCGCAATTAAGCCGACATCTGGAGGAGCACACCGAAGCAACCTGGCCTCGTTGTAATATTGAGCTCTTTGTAATTGAGGAAAGTGTCTCTCTCAGCAATAAATTACCCTTGGGTTGTGATTTTGTTATGGTTATCATTTGCAACGTTTTTCCCTCACCCCTGAGGCCTTCAGATATAATACCGTACTAACCGTTCTGCATTGTCAGGCCAAACATTTTTATGTGAAATGACTTTGTAAATGACGCAGACACTCAAAGGACTCTGTAGATTCAAAGGTAAGAGGCATTGCCCAGGAAAAAGTCAAAAACATAATTATCTTCTCTGGTTTACTAAAAAAAATATGCCGTGAGACAAACGGGTGATGTATCTTCTCGAACATAAAGATTGTAGTGAACTATTGAACATATCTTCGCCTCTGGTCAGGAACGGGAACAACTTGCCTGCCTCCTGTTCACTTTTGTCCTCATGACTCATTCACAACAGGAGGAGAGTTACAATGAGATCAGGTTGAGAGTGCACTAAAATTCAGATATGGGAATATGGATGCATTAGACACGGCTTGGGCTGCCCAATTAGCCTGGAATCATGCTAGCCGACACGGTGGGAGAAGACAACCATCTAGCGCTGCTTTCTCTGCACTTATCAAGGATCCATCCATGGAACGGGGAGAATAACACCAGAATAACCTGTGCATTTTACTTTCTTCCTTTGATCAAGTTATTTCAGGACGTGGGAAATAAAGTCGTGATGAAGAAAGCAGTGTCCATCAAGCAGGCCAGCCTAGTTTATCGTTTAGTTTATCGTTGCAGTAAGCTTTTGCCCATTTCTTTAGTCCCCCTGTACCCATCTGATTTCTCGTAAAACTAAGGCTACCTCATTCGGTTTATTAGTTTTACCCTGCAATCTCCTTCACCTGGACAAAACAGGATTTGTCCTGTGTTGTTAAAACCAGTGTTGGCTCATGAACAAAACAATCCCTCGATTAAACAAGGGTGTAAGCGATATCAGGGACCTGTTAGGCGTTTTTTGGTACAAAAGAATCGTCTGTGAAACTTGTTGCTGTTAATGGTTTACGCTTCTTCAGTCAGTATTACCTTAACAAGGATGTCCTCTACCACAGCGTCTCCTGTTGGTCATTTGGTGGCACTGTTTTTATTGTGGCTGTTAAGATTTATTAGTCATTTATGTAAAGCAAAATAGAAACGTAGTCAAAACTGAAATGCATACTATCAAATCAAAATAGGCAAGGCAAGACTTGAATCTTTTCAATGTGGCATATATCCAATAAGAAAAAGATTTGTCATGAAATATTCATAGCCATCTTTTTGAAAGTGTGACATTTTTTTTTACTTGGGCTGAGGTTTAAAGACAGTTATATGAATCAGGAAAACCCTTTGAGGACATGTCATGTGAAAGCCAAATCCATCATTCCACTTGTGGATGGAAGCTAAATCACAAATTGTAAATACAAAGATTCCCTCATATTGCAGCTGAACACAGCTTGGTGTGAAAATCAAGAAATAAAAGCCTTTCATTGTGATGTTTACCTTTTCATCTCCAGCTATCTTGCTTACCATAGTGTGTGTCTGGGAGGTCTATAACCTGAATAGATAATGACTACCCTGCCCTCACTACAGACTAGAAGGTTGGTAAGGCCTTCATTTCAGACTGATTACCACACTGAAAGCATTCTCTCATTTCACTGAATGAAAAAAAACAATTTGAAATTCATTTGAACACATTTTACATTTTTTTTATTAAGTTCATTAACTATGTACACATTCATTGTTTGACAATGGCTTCACCAGTCAGCTTTATACAAATGTTTTTTTTGTTTTCGTTTTCAGTAGGAAAATAGACCTTGTTATTGGTTAAGACAAATAAGCCACACGATTATGAAACACTGTACGCATCTAACTGCATACGCTTAAACGGCATTAACTAACCCCAGAAGGTTAAAGACAGCTTGGGGTTAGGATAATATGGTTCTTCTCAGGACTGTAAGCGCTACATGTCATCTATGGGGGAGAAGGTGACCAGCGGGGGCAGGCAGTACGGCTCTTGCCTGGGGGTCGACGGGATGCCCAGAGTCTCCAGGTCCAGGGAGAAAACCTTGTCTACGGTTTCCGTGGTTGCTGTCTCACCTGGCCTGTCCATCAGCCAGTCATCGGTGTCCCGTCTGTCGCTGGGCGTGGCCTCTGGGGAGGGCGTGGCTTCTGGGGAAGGCGTGGCCTCTGGCGCCCTCTTCCTGGCGTCTGTGAAAGACGCTTCAGCGTACGCCTGCTGGAGCCTGTCGACGTGTTTACGGGCGGCGAGCAACACCGGCTCCATTCCTGCTCTCAGGGAGGGGATGTGGGGGAGGAGAAGCTCTCCCTCCTCCTCCTCTCCCCCCTCCTCCTCCTCCCCGGAGCTGAGAAGGCTGTTTCCGCAGGGTGGTTCTGGCAGGGTTTCGTTGTCAAGGCTGAAGAGCAGCAGGCTGTTCTGGCTGAGGAGAGGCTGCATGCTGAAGGAGAGGCTGGAGCCTGGAAGAGGAAGGGAGGCCCCGTGCTGGGGGGCTGGGGTTGGGGCCAGGACGAGGGGGCTGGGGGTTGCGTTCTGCCTCTCGCTGAGGGGGCTCGGGGTTGCGTTCTGCCTCTCGCTGAGGGGGCTGAGGTAGTTGAGGAGGCTGTCGTGTGGAGGTCTGCTGGCTTTCTGAGCCTCCCCCTCCTCCACCGCCTTCCTCCAGGACGACTTCACGTCCCTGACTGGAGAACCACACCTTAAGCACCCCCTCCACCACTCCCTGTACACCCCCATCACCCCCTCCACACCTCCATCACTCCCTGCACACCCCCTCCACACCTCCTCCACTCCCTATCACCCCCTCCACACCTCCATCCACACCTCCATCGCCCGCGCCACACCTCCATCACCCCATTCCACACCTCCATCACACACAAACACTAAAGCCCCTACAGGCCCGCGTCTTGGAATAATACCATAATGATAATAATGATAACGATCTGACATGATGGTGAGCAGCTGTACTCACTCAGGCTGTCCGGGGTGCGAGGCAGCTGCTTCCTGCTGGAGAACGGGTCTGCTGCCAGCGTACTGAGCAAGCTGCCCAGCTCCATCCCTACACCAACACCGCCCCCTACAGGACTGGTGGTCACAGCCTCTGAGAACTAACATGGACACACAGACAGATTACAGATTATAACCCTAATGAAACTATACAAAAAGGTATGTAGGTATGTAAGTGTTAGCCAGCTAGTTTTTCTAAATTTGGATACAATGAAACAGACAGTTCATCTAAAACTTGTTAGCATCACTCTGTGGCAGCAGGCAGAGTGTACCTGGTCTGCCAGGTTGTCACATTCCCAGTCCACGATCTGAGCCGCCTTCTTCACGGCCGACAGCTGGGGATGAGGGAGGGAGCGCTTCGACACGCTGACCTGAGGGGGAAGAGGTCGGGGGGGTCACAGGATGATTCACTTCATCCATCTGCTATTCATGTTACCAGGAAACCTGAATAACCCCTAAACTGTACCAGGCAGTCTGGAGATGTCCCAAACACACGGCCCAGACCTGATCTAGGCCTGTCACAGTCTGTTGTGGATGCACCTCCCAGTAAAATGTTGTTGACTAATGGAAATACATTTCCATATGCTGTCATTTGAAATCACATCATCTAATGACTTGTCATTTGAAGAGCTATGTTTGATTCATGGGGAACATGAGGTTAGTAGACGCCAATACCTTCTGAGGAGGAGGGGCAGGAGCTGGGGCAGGAGCTGGGGCGGAGACCAGGCCAGCCAGAGGGGGTTCAGCTGGAGTGAGGAGCGTTGTGGTCCTGGGAGGAGAGCGCCCCCTGGGGGAGAGAGGAGCTGCCACCCTGCCCCCAGCTGGAGGGACGGACCTGCACACAAGAGAACAGAGGGTTCCTAGATTTGTTTCTCTGATTGGGACAGTGAAAATGTGCACACACCCCACGGATGCCACTAGAGGTCGACACTGAGACAGTAATAAACAGGGTTATCCTTCCACACCTGCTGTCGTCGGTGGTAACCGCGGCGACAGCTCTGAGAGGATCCGAGTCCTTCTCTGTGGGTTCCTCTTCGGAAAATTCTGTAAGCAGATTCACGTTCAGAAACACTTACACATTCAAGGAAGGTTAACTTTTGAATAATTCTGAAAATGTGTTCCTGAGTGTGTCCAAAAGCTCCCCTCACTCCTACACACACACACACACACACACACACTCACACTCACACTCACACTCACACTCACACTCCTGCGCCAGCTGTCAGAGTGTGTACGGTGTTAGTGGTGCTCACGCACCGAGGAGCTTGGCAGGGTACTGGGAGAAGATGCTGCATCTGGAGCTGGACTCTGAGGACGCTTCAAAACACAGAGGAGCCATGGGGGACAGGAAGGTAAGGGCCTGGAGAGAGGGGGAGAGAGGAGGGGGGAGAGAGAGGAGGGGGGAGAGAGAGAGGAGGGTGGGGGAGAGAGAGGAGTGAGAGAGAGGTGGACTTTGAAGACCTTGTTTCACCTCTATCGTGGAAATATTCCCCAAAACATCAGAGGATAGGTGTGATCTTGTGTGATCTCAGAGGCCAGGTGTGGTGAGGTACTCACAGGGTCCTCGTTGAGGAAGGAGGTGAGGGGGTGCTGCTTCAGGGTCTGGGCCCAGCGCCTCTCCCAGTCCACCTCCAACATCCTGATGACGCTCTTCACCTCCGGAACCTCCTCCCGGGAGATCTTCTTCCTGCCAGGCACCGTGACGGGAACAGACATGGAGACACTCAGTAACAGACAACAAGGAGACTGGTGCCGTGGTCTGCAGGTACGACGAGAAAACCCTGACAACCCCATGTGATCCCAGCACGATCTCACAACGTTCCAAAGAGCTTCTAGTGATGTCACGGAACGCCTGCTCTCCTCAGCCTTCATTAGACGCTCCGAGGCGGTCTCAGACTCCTGGACCCGACCGTAGTTCCCCGTGTTGCGAGTGTGGTCGGGACGTACCTCATGAGACGCAGGCTCTCCAGGGAGCGGCCCAGCTCCTGGCTCTTCTCCTGGAAGCCCCGGGGGCTAAGGAGGGAGGCGGGGGCGTGGCGGGAGGCCAGGGCCCACTCCTCCCCCAGGAGGCGCAGGGCGTGGGTCAGCAGTTCCAGGGTACGCAGCAGGTTCATCTGCCCCCCCTCGTACACGCCTCCCTCGCCCCCCTGGAACAAACGAGGCAGGCCGTCAACACTGAACACGTACGGTCACGTGTACGGGGTTACGACCTGTACAAGGCGTGATCGTGTCGCACATCTTACTTCTAAACGTACGCGATTAGGAAAAGAATGAACGATTTTTAAACCACGTATATATTTTTTAATACAGCCCTCAGAAAAAATTGTAGAGCGTCCACACGCATACACACACACACAGTATCCACACACACACAGAGAGAGCGCCCTTACTTGGAACTGGAGGTGCTCGACCCTCCGCAGCAGGGCCGGGGGGATGTGGAGGTCCAGGTCTCTCCCGTCCAGGACGTGCTGGCCCTCCTCTCCTCGGAGCACGCTCTCCACCACACGCCGCTCCTGCTGCAGGGCCGACAGCACCGCCTCCACCCTCGACCACAGGGAGCGCACCTGGCCCGCCCCGGACACAACGACATCAGCTGACCACAGATACCAACCCTGACCCTCCTCCTGCAGACTGCAAGGTGTAGGAGTTTGTTATGCCTGGTTCTGGCCTCTACCAAGCAACTACAAGGGTTGACTGGTCAACTCGACCCAGTCTGGACCTCAGAACGTCAATAGAACAATGATCTTAAACAGGTGGCCCTCTGAGAAAGGTTGAGATTTAAATGTAAAGTTTTAAACTGGACCAGTAGTGGTATGTAAGCAGCACGACAGTACTCCTAAGGTATTGGTATATATAAGTGAATGTAAAAAGAAGGGGAACCTTCTGGATCTTCTGAGCCAGAGCAGTGCTGTCCTGTTCAGAGTCCTGGTTGTGAAGCCTGGGTGACAGAGAGGGGTTCAGTCAGGCAGCATGGACACCAGCAGGATAGAAACCTCAACTGTGACTAAGAGCATCAGGAAACATCTTGGTCTTACTTCAGCAGATCTTCATACTTGGCGTCTTCGGCTCTTCTGTCTCTCAGAGACTTCACCTGGGACCTGAGAGGGAAACCCAATCAGGGTTTAATGCTCCTAACTCCAGTTTAAACCGTGTTCAAATATAATTATTTTAACCATGTATCAAAAGGGGATCATTCTAACTGTGTTTCAGTGGTCAGAGTCGAGGAGCCGGTCCACATGGGTGTTTGTGTGTCTCCATTGTGGCTCCTCCTCTGGAGGGGAGTTGCAAACTCACTGGGCCCGTCTCTGGTACTCCTGCAGCAGCTGGTCCTGCTGCAGCGCGGCCCTGAGGAACCTGCTCCTCACCAGACACAGACGCTTCTCCGCCGTCTCAGGACAGGAGGCTGGACTCCAGGCCGCCTTTGGGACCCACGTGCCGTCTGCCGACACAGCAAAACCACCCCAGACAGGAGACTGTGATGTGGGGAGCAGAGCAGGGCTCTCCCTCCCTGTTCCTGGAGAGCTACCTGGGTCCCAGTAGGTTTACGCTCCAACACTAATCTATCACACTTGATTTTAATAATGGGCTGCTTGATCAGGTAACTAGTGTTGAATGAGGTTAAATAAGTGTGGTTGTGAAGAAAAACAAATTTTACAGGCGGGTAAGCACTCCAGGAACAGGGTTGGAGACCCCAGGCATAGTGGTTTTTAGATTGTGTGTGTGTGTGTGTGTGTCTGTGTGCAACACGTGGGCTAATCGTACCTGTGGAGAATGTCTTCATGTCCTGCAGCATAACATGATTGGCTAACCAGAGCATCAGGTTGATGAACTTGGGCCCACCAGGTGAGAGAAACAGCGATGCTGCTACTTTGGGACCTGCGCTGCCATATTCATCCTGTTCACGTGATTAGACGAGATGCTTAGCCCCAAGTCATAGAACAAGTGAGATTATTGGAAAATAACAGACAAATACTGACAACTTTTCTTTCAGATTTGCTGCAACAAACATTGGGTGTTTTCTATTTGGTGTATTTGGAAATTCAAAAGAAAATGTCATCAGTCAGTAAAGCTATTCTGAACTTGTGTTCCATATTTTGAAACAAACTCAACCAAACAGGCCTAGGCATGATGGATGATGTACTGTGAAGTGCTCACTTAAATGGCACATTATTGATGGTAAACTCTGTCTAGTAATGTCTGCCATGTTTGAACCTCTTCTCTTCGTGTGGCTTTGCATGTGGTGAGATGTCTTACAAGCAAAATTTGTGCTTACCCACGTTATCAAATATCACTAAAAGCGTACAAATGATTGTTCCTTACCGTTATATCTCGCAGCCATGCACACGTGATTTTACGGAATTCCGCATCTGTTTTGTGATCCATAATTGGCCAGCAATGTCTTTTAAAATGAAAGGTCATCATGTTATTATGGCAAACATTGTTTCTTAAACAACGAAGTTGGGCACGTATGTGTTATTTAACCCTAATAGGCTACATCAGTAAAACGCCAACATTGCACATACCTGTATGAATCATGGAAACGAGATGGGTCAAGTTTTTCCAATAGAAAATGTGTTACTATACAGAAAGCATCCTTGTTTGGTCTGTCAAACATGTTTCTGGAAGAAAAGGAAAGTACGAATAAAACCTAAGATTATCTGAAATCCAGAGTGAATGCAATGCAGAAAGCGTAGAGCTATGCTAAATACAAATTAATTACAACAGAACTGACTTAGTCTAGCTACTATACAGTACCATCATGTAGGCTAGTATTAACTACGCTAGTAAATTGCTATATCCAACGTTGAATCCGTTCTGAAAGCTTTTATTTGAGCTAAGCTACGTTAGCTAGCTGCATACTAGCTAGCTTGCTGTAAAAACGTTTATTTTCATATTTATTAGCTAGCTAACTGGCTAGTAGCTAGCGTTAGCTAGCAGTTTTGGAAGTTACGCAAAAAGACTTACGGTCCTAGATTTATGTGTTTGATATTGCCTTTGCTGGCTCCGTATGATGCCGCAACTTCGGGCTGAATTCCGAGACCCATAAGAGCCCACCACAAATATCTACCGTTTATTTTCTGTGAGTTCGACATCTTTACAAAACTAGCTGGCTAGCTAGCTAGCTAACCACAGGATCCTGCAGTAGGAAGACAACTTCTCAACGCGGGCAAATGTTTGGGTTAAAGTTAGACGCAAATGACGTAAAGGAAATGGTCCAATCCAAAATACCCATTCAGGATGACATCAGAGCCTGTTTAAGGACATTCTCTGATGACATTCATAAACATAAATTCATAAAGAGGTTCGCTTTAACTTGAGTGACAGTTCGACAAACGTATCTGGGACTTCATATTTAGACAAGTAGATTGCCCAATGTCGTGGGCAGTAGCAATTTGGTTTGCTAAACAGCTATATATTAAAAACCTAGAAAATCTTAAACTGTTTTACTGACACATCGTTTCCTTGTAATGGATTGTCATTTTATGCGATGGTGCAGGGTGTAGCTTACCACACCCTGTCATAAATCCACAAATTAACAGCGATTATATTTTCTCCGTTTTCAATAGTTTTTTGTTAAGTAATCAGCTAGGCTATTGCTTTCAGTTTCAGATTGACTGCCAAATGCAGATCCCAGAATGTCTGCGATACGAGATTAGATTCCCAGCAAATATATATATACACACACACATATACAAACATATAGGTTATATATATTTTTGCTTCTCTCAAAAAGAATTGTGCACAAAAAGAGACAAAGCAATTTGTCATATGCAGGGCCAGATTAACCATTAGGGCAATGGGCACTTGCAGGGGTACAAGACATCTAAGGGGCCCTGGACAATGTCAACTAAAATGTTATATCACGTTATGAACGCAGTCCTAACTTTCCTTAATGTGAGTACCTTATTGCAACTCTTTCGATCAAAATGGTATGTTAAATCACGTCAAAAACATTGTTTGTGTAGTCTAGTAGCCATTTTTCATTTATTTCATTGACTTAAACAATAAGAATAATATTTTCTATCTTTAAAAAGGATTTGATGGTTCTTTTGATGTTGATACATGGTTGATACATTGTTTTTAGTACTTGTCTTTTGTAGGCTAGGCATGTGAACCTTTGGTCCCTTTTCAGGACAGCTGATTCTGGATCAGAAGGCTGTTGTTTTCGAGCTGTCTGAGTAACCCACCCTACGCACAGGCTAACTGCATTAAAATCGCATGCCTTTGAACCTATACATTAGTATGAAGAGCCATGCCATGTGAAATACTTTGAACCTGCTACAAAATACATTTTGTGTAGCAATAATCATGATCATACTGGGGTATATTTCCTCAGAATGCCATGTCGTGGAGCAAGAATGTTGGTTCGCGTATACCGTTTGAATGACGAATTTTAAGGATTTTGTGTTGAAAATAGCATCTGATATTTACACAGATAACAGACATCCTTCTCTTGAATTCAACAACAAAGACGGTATAATGTGAGACTTCTGTCTCCCTTTCTTTTGGATGCAATATCAAGACGAAATCCTTCACTCTTTGAATCGCTTTTGAAATCCTTGAGGGTTTAGGTTGGTTGAGGGACAGTTCTATGGGCGTATGTGAAGCCCTCTGTGACATGCTTGCGTGTAAAAAGGGCTATACAAATAAATTTGATTTGATTTGAATTGCGCGCGCTCCCGCAAGGGGGTGCCAATCCAGAGAGTCATGCATCGGGGGATACAACACCGGCACATGGTCATGTAGCCACTTTCAGTTTCAGTTTCGAAGACTATAAATAACTAGAGCTATAGTACTATCAAGAGAGCATTTAACAAAAGTTTGACGACAGTACAGAGCCTCCTGGTCTCCAGCCTCGTAATATTTGGATCTAGATTCCAAGTTTAGGTAAGTTATGGGCCTATTCCGGGAGTTAATAATGTTGCTCACTGTTTTTGTATTTACATTTTTTTGTGTTTTATTCATTTAGCATACGCTTCAATTCGAAGCGACGTAAACATTGTTTATATAGACCTAGATAAAACCAAAGATCAAGCAGAAGATCAAGAATCAGAGAAGACCAGAGAATCTCGAGAAGAGCATATATAGGCGAAGAGCATAGCTTATTTCTGTTGTCCGAGTCACTCTGCGCCTCACATCACAGAATCGCATGGCTAGTTAAAGTTAACCAATAACGGCACAATTACTCAATTACAGTACACAAACAATATGTGGCTCGTTTTTGTTCGACAAAATATCCAAATCACGTTTTGTAATAGCCTGCTGTGCTGGGTACGCTAGATTATCATCAGGGTTCAATTTCAGTCCGTTCAAACGCTCTCACGCCACACCTAGCATTTCTAGCCAGCAGGGGGGGGGGGGGGGGGGGGATATAACTATCTCTTTTGATCAAACTTGACAAATCTGTCATATTACAGTCCGCACAGCAGGGAAAGTGTCAATAGCAAGAGACATTACAATTAACATAAAATAAACATATTGAGTCTTCAAATCTTAAAGTGAGTGCTATAGTTAATATCAATATACAAATATAAATGTGTATGAAAATTTAGAAATGTACAACAAAATACGGAACTATACAATATAAAATTAAACTAACAATTTTACAGTGCAGTTTGCCAGTGCAATTGGGCTGTACATAACAAGTGACAGAGTATCAGTGGATGGCTGTTGATAAGACCTCAGACGCACTGGCTGCCAAGCGCCGATTAGCTGCGATACATTTTTTGGTGCAATAATCCTTTATTGGGGAAAAAAAGTTTAATCTTTGAATATGGGTCATCTTTAGTTGCAAAATTTTTTGCAATAATAAAAAAACTAAACGAACAGCAGTTTGAATGTGTCGGGCGTGGTGGTCTATAACCTGGTTTTACAACTCTAGATAAATACGGGTCATCTTTAGTTGCGGAAAGAACTTAACTGTTTGAAGTTTCCTTAACAGCAGTACCTCACAGATTGGTTGGTTGCCGGCCTGCAATTTCAAACTGAAACTTTCTGAGTTCCTGTCCTCGTTGTGTCTCTCAGCAGAGCCGTCATGTCTGGGACAGTCAGCATGAAGGAGCCGGTGTGCCTGGTGGAGAGTGACAGAGAGGGGAGACTGCGTGTGGTGCCAGCTGCACAGGACATTCTGAACCAGATAGACCAGCATGTGGTGGTGGTGGCGGTGGTGGGCTTGTACCGCACTGGCAAGTCCTACCTCATGAACAAGCTGGCCGGGAAGAACAAAGGTGGGCACGTTTATCATCTGTTCCTAGAATAGATTACTATAGAATTGTCCAATAGAAATCGCCTGTAGGTTGTAGGATCCTCTTGATGCAGCAGAACCCAATGCTATTCTCGCTACTGTTGATCCCGCAGTGGGCTGTTATTCTTGATGGTAAATAAAATAGATCTTATTACAGTCATGTAAATGTACAAGCCTGATCTTGTCACTTGGGAATCTCACTTGTTATTATATAAACGTTTCATTATACTCAGTGCAGTATGGACAAACCCATTTTCTTGTTCAGTCTTGAGATGGCCCAAGATCCATAGCGAGACCATACTGTAGCCAGTCACAGCAATGGTCCTGGTAATTGTCATATTGTTGTTTTAGTTCCAGCCTATCTGTCTGGTGCAGCAAACTCAGTACAGGACACTGTGCTTCCTCGGATGGAACAAGATGTGTACTTTCAGTTTCATTCTGAACAAACTAGCTTTTAATAGTCCCAGCCAGTAAAGCACATGATAACATTGTGGAACAAATTAGACGTGGCATTGATTTGAACTGTTTTTTCGTACCAATAATGTAGGTCTGAAATACGACACAATACAATTGAAGTTTAACCTTTTCAAACGCTCTTATCCTATATCTGATATCCTTAAGGATTTGCCCTGGGAGCCACCATACAGTCCAAGACTAAGGGCATCTGGATGTGGTGTCTGCCTCATCCTAAACAAGCTGACCACACTCTGGTGCTGCTGGACACAGAAGGACTAGGAGACGTAGAGAAGGTGGGGGGTCAAAGTTCACACACAGGAAATGTATGATGTATGAAATTGGATGTTGGATCTGGGTGAAATATTGAAATACTTTCAAATATTTTGGGAGCACTTGATTTAGGTTGATTTAGCTAACGTTGCTCAATTTAGTTTGATTTGTCCAGCATAAAGAAACCAATAGACATTTTACATAGCATTTTAGTGTTAGTAAAGATATAAACAATCTAATGCAGCGTAGAAAACCAGGTTGATAAGATGAACAGAACAAACAGGCACTGTGACAGTGAAGAAGTTTGAGGGCTTATTTTGATAGTATCTGTTACTTTTACCTTTACTACTCTACTCTACTTTCCCCTGTGTTTTCTAACTGATGTATATTTCTGTGTAAGTACATAGAGAGTAATGTGAAAACCGGTGCCAGATTCCTCGTATGTGTCCACGAACTTGGTAAATAAAGCTCATTATTCTGATTCTGTTGCAGTGCTTTCCCAACTGTCGTTTACTATCCTACTGAACATCCCAACCTGCTCCTCTTCAGACTGTTCAGAATCGGAGGAACAACCTTCCCTGAACATTACTATAGTCAGGCATGTGCTTTAGGTGTCACATGTCATGTGTTTTGTTTTGTTTCCAGGGCGATGAGAAGAACGACAACTGGATCTTCTCCCTTGCTGTCCTCCTCAGCAGCACTATGGTGTACAACAGCATGGGCACCATTGACAACAACGCCTTGGAGAAACTCCAGTATCCTGCATGTCTACAGAGGAGCACACGTAGCTTAGCACAGTTAACACACACTGAGGTTTAGCACAGTTAGCACACTCTGAGGTTTAGCACAGTTAGCCCACTCTGAGGTTTAGCACAGTTAACACACTCTGAGGTTTAGCACAGTTAACAAACACTGAGGTTTAGCACAGTTAACCAACACTGAGGTTTAGCACAGTTAACACACACTGAGGTTTAGCACAGTTAACAAACACTGAGGTTTAGCACAGTTAACAAACACTGTGGTTTAGCACAGTTAACACACCTTGATGTTTAGCACAGTTAACACACCTTGATGTTTAGCACAGTTAACACACCTTGATGTTTAGCACAGTTAACACACCTTGATGTTTAGCACAGTTAACACACCTTGATGTTTAGCACAGTTAACACACCCTGAGGTACACACACGTGTATTTTGTTTTTTGATTCTAGATAAGATATCAATTATCTTAAAGGTTTTTTACCACCCCATGCCTCAAGATGGCAGGTAAAACGACCCACAAATGCATGCATACATACCCACTCATCCCTCATAAGAGAACGTTCCAGTTTCATTTTGTCCTCAACACCGCCCTCTTTAGCTACGTAACTGAACTGACGGAGCACATCAAGGTGAAGTCTGGGAAAGAAGATGAAGATGAAACCGCAGAATACATGCGATTCTTTCCCTCCTTCGTGTGGACAGTTCGTGACTTCACCCTGGAGTTGAAACTTGATGGAAAAGCCGTCACAGCAGATCAGTACCTGGAGAACGCCCTCAAGCTGAAACCAGGTGAGAGAAACCTCAAGGACTCGATGGTTTCGTGAAAAGGGGAGCTTTACCTTCTCAACAGACACAATTTGGTACATAAGTGTCTTGATAACAAATGTTGTCCAATATTGAAACATTGGTCGCATTATTTTAAAATTAAGTTGCAACGGTTTTCCAAAGGTCACAGTAAGAATATTCAGGCATACAACCTCCCTCGCGAATGCCTCCGGAACTACTTCTCTCCTCGCTGGTGTTTTGTGTTTGATCGTCCGGCTGACGGAGAGAAGATGAGACGTATGGAGGAGCTGACCGATGCTGACTTAGAGCCCAAATTTGTCCAGCAGTCCAATAACTTCTGTACCCACATCTTCACCAACGCCAAAACCAAGACCTTGAAAGGTGGCGTTAAGGTAACTGGGAGATGTGAGTATTACCGAAAACCTAACTTCTATCCAGTAACATAGTTCATGTTGCAACCTTATTGATTGTATGAAAACCATATATTTGTTACAACCTGTGTCTGTACCTCAGTGTTGGGTCACCTGGCAGAGACGTACGTTGATGCCATCCGCAGCGGGCAGATCCCCTGCCTGGACAACGCCGTGCTGGCACTGTCAGAGATTGAGAACTCTGGTGCTGTTGAGCGTGCCAGGGTGTTCTACCAGGAGAGCATGGCATCATTTGTGGTGTTCCCCACCGAGACCCAGGAGGATCTGTCTGATATCCACGCTCAGATTGAGAAGGAGGCTCTGGCCATCTTCATGAAAAGTACCTTTAAGGACGAGAATCAGAAATACCAGACCAAGCTCATGGTGTGTCTTTCCAGATTTGTTATGCCTTTTTCAACTTTCAAGCTGTTTTGTTTGTTGATAATAATAGTTCCTAATAGTTGTAAGAGTGTCATATGTCTGGCATATATTTTATTGAGAGTGTGTACAGAAAGTGCAAATTTAAATTTGTCCTAACTTGTACTCAGGACTAAATCTTGAAATTGAGTTTTCCTCCTGAAGGGATTTTATAATGCCCCTTAAAGTCAGGAAAACAAAACCAGTATTTTTTTAAATGACCTTCAACATCTTCTTTTTGCCGTTGTTTTTTCAGGAAGTGCTTCAGGCAGAGTACCAGCAGATCTGGGAGAAGAACTGCCAGGAGTCCAAGAGGAAGTGTGAAAGCATCATCAAGCGTGTCTTCGGCCCTCTGGAGGAGAAGGGGAGCTCTGCCTACACTGTCCCTGGTGGATACAACAAGTACTGCTCTGACCTCCAAATGATGATCCAGAAATACAAAGCTACAGAGGGCAAAGGAGTGAAGGTATGTTGGGGAGAAGTGGTGCTTTCACTTGAGTTCAGATGAGAGTTTAAATCAGTATTACTTAAGTGAGATATTAGAAGCTCTAATATTAATGTAAAATCAGTTTCCAGGTGTTTAGTTAAAGTTATCATCTCTCCTCTCTCTTTGCGTGTGTGTTCAGGCAGAGGAGGTTATCCAGGTGTACCTGGATGGGCTGGCCAACTTTGGACAGACTATCCTGGCTGCAGACAAGTCTCTCTCTGAAGCTGAGCAGAGGACTAAAGGTAATATGAGGATACTATACTATCACTATAGCACCGCAATATTTTAGGAAGTGTATTTCATGTAACCTGCTGCTCTCTGTCTCTCTGTCTCTCTCTCTGTGTCTCTCTTCTCTGTCTCTCTCTGTCTCTCTCTCTGTCTCTCTCTCTGTCTCTCTCTGTCTCTCTCTGTCTCTCTCTCTGTCTCTCTCTCTCTATCTGTCTCTCTCTCTGTCTGTCTCTCTCTGTCTGTCTCTCTCTCTGTCTGTCTCTCTCTGTCTCTGTCTCTGTCTCTCTCTGTCTCTCTCTCTCTCTCTCTCTTCCTGTCTGTAGAGGAAGAGGCCAGGAGGGACCAGGCTGAACGAGAGCGGTGTGCAGCGCAGGAGCAGGTCAGGATGCTGAAGGTCCTGCAGGAGGACCAGAACAGAACTCACCAAGAGCACATCAACCAGCTGAAGGAGAAGATGGAGGGCGACATGAGAAATGCCACTGCAGAGTACCAGAGAGTTCTGGACGCCAAGCTGAAGGTGAGACACACTCAGATGTACACACAGTCTCTTTACACAAGAGGAACTAAACAAACTTTGTTTGCTCTATAAGTCTCTGCAGGCCAAGCAGAATGTATGACTACCAAACTCACACGCACAAAAATAATGTGTGGAGACATAATTAGCTTAGCACAAAATGATGAAATCCTCATTCTGTTACTACTTAGCACAACTACATCCTCCACCCTGCTTTCCTGTAAGTTTTTTTTAACTTTTACAGGAGCAAAATGACCTACTCAAGCATGGCTTTGATGAAAAAGCACGGCAAATGCAAAGTGAGATACAGGATCTAAAAACTCAGAAGGACCAAGAGGAGAAGGATAGTCCATCCTTTATGAACAAGGCTTTGAACTTTATTGGAGATGCTGCCATGATGGTTCTACCAGGATTTCTTCCAAAACTGGGTGGAATGGCTGTAAAGTTTTTGTCAAAATTGTTTTAATGATGTGCTTTGAAGCAAAAGTTAAACCAAAATAAATGGGGATTGATTGACTTTGCTTAAGCTGTTTGTGTAGTTATTTCAGTTGTAGCACTCATATTAGGCTCGGAACAAGCAGGCCGTTATTACGCATGAGTTAATTTAGCAAGGAGAACTTACTAATTAATATGTATTCTTATTATGGTCATGCAATTATATATAAGAAGTAGAACTTGTGCATGTAGCTACCAGGTATCTGGGAAGTGTACATTCTGTTGTGTTTGGTACATATTTAAGCAATAAGGTACTCGAGGCAGTGCGGAGGGCCGGCAAACCCTGGAACACGTACTTTATTGGCGATAAAGTACTGCCTCGAGTACCTTATTGCTTAAATATGTACCAAACACAACAGAATGTACACTTCCCAGATACCTGGTAGCTACATGCACAAGTTCTACGAAAGAACTGCCTCGAGTACCTTATTGCTTTTATAATACGGTTGCCAGCGAAATTATAAATAGTAAATAAATAGTAAGCTGCCTTTCAGCACACAATAGTTAAAGACAAGACAACAAACATTGTGTATCGCATTTCAGTAGCCGAGAGAAAATAGTCCTTGTAAACAGTGGCTGTTGCTATGCAACGGACAAACAGCACTGTGAACTTCACATTTGTTAGCCTAGCTAGATCTCGCACCATCTCATTCATTCAATGCTCATTTTATAAAATCTGCCTTTAAAATAACAACGAAAACGGGACACTTTCAATAAAATTATATTTAATTTAAACAGTAGGCCTACTGTAAACATTCTAAATCAATCATAAATGTTTCGTAGGCACTCGGTATATGGTAGCTAGCTAGCCTACATACGCTGTAAACAAGTTACGATCGCTCGAGTGACTTGGGACTCGATAGACTAACATTAGGCTGTTGTTAAGGTTAGCTTATGTTGATTTGGATAGATCCATTAATTGTGCATCCGTGGAAAACGTCCTTTTAAGAAGCCAGGACCAGGTCATGTACTGTACAGTAATTGCGTGGCTACGAAGCTAAAATTAAATGAGTGGATATCAAGTTAGCAACTAATGGCTAGACTTGAGCTTCCGTCCGTTTCAGTAGTTAGACTAGCTAGTTAGCACTGATAGCACGGGACAATGCAATATTATTGCTCAAAAATTAACCAAATGTTGCTAGTCTAGCTTGCTAACCAATAAACAGCTGCACACCAGTACTAGTAGACAGTCTTTTTCTTCGGCAACCTTTTAGTTATCAGAATGCTTGATTTCAACCACCCGTATCATAAAGCAACTTTAGAATGGAACTTTTGTGACAATTGTTTGGAATTCCATCAAACTTAAGGTTAAAGGTCACATGACATGAAAAATTCACTTTAGGAGGTTATTTAACATTAATATGAGTTCCTCTAGCCTGCCTTTGGTCCCCCAGTGGCTAGAATTTTAGATGTAAACCAAGCCCTGGGTGTTCTTCTCCGCCTTTGAGAAAATGAAGGCTCAAACGCTCCGTTTGAAAATCTGCTCCTTGCAACTTCACAAGGAGCCGGGCTACCGCCCTTCTCTCTCTGCTTTGCCCGCCCAGATAATCTGGCCCGCCCATGAAAAAGTGAGTTACGATCGTGCAAAGGCAAGTGCGATATCGGTTTTTCCTGGAGAAACATCATGGCTAGCAAACGAGCGAAGCATAACAGTTGCTCAGTGTTTGGATGTACAAATCAAAACAAAAGTATTTTTTTAGTTCCTTCATCCAAGCCTCTGCACAACCAGTATATTAATTGCAATTTCGCTGGAAATGCGCCGACACAATTTCCCAAAGTTTTGTATGTCTGCGCTTAACATTTCAGCCACTACTGTTTCCTCAACTTTAGCCAACACAAAGCTGGCTTTGTTGAAATTAAATTCTGGATCATTACTAAATCTTTTTGGTCAAGCTACAAACCTTGAACAAGTAAGTTACTCTAACGCTATATCATTTTGTTCCTTTACTGTATATGGTTACCTAGTTTGCTACCCTTATAACGTGGCTGTAACATTAGCTCTGCAGCTAACAGCTGAGTTACTGGCGCTAATGTACAGGTAGATGGCATCAAGTGTGTGTGAATACAAACGCTGTAACGCGAGTGTTGTACACTTCTTTGATATTTGGATAACCGTTCTGCTGTTGGTGTTATGGCTCGCGATATCCGCCTTTCACCTCATTGAAATGACTGAGTGTGCACCTCTGCAAACCAGGGTGATCAGATGAGAATGGCTAAATTCGAGGCATCTTTCAGCAACGGGGGCTATGAGCCATTGCGATACATTTGTTGTAAACATTAGTGCATGTTGCTGCCCCTCTCCTCCTCATTAGCATTTAAAGCTACAGACACAGAAACAGCGCATTTTGAGGAAAGCTCATTGAGGGACTGTTCATAGTGGCTGTAACTATGCACCAAGGCTGAATTTCGGGAAAGATACTTCAGATACAGTAATAGGGAACCACTAATGTCTATATAAAAGCATATAAATAAAAGCAATAGTATATCATGTGACCTTTAATACACAATCGTTATATCAAAAGAATCTATTCAAATCAAAAAAAATATTTTATTTATTAAAATACATTGTGTTGCCTTTTTCAGCTTTATTTATCTGACAGAAAGAAAAATCAGGAAGAGACGGGGTAGAGATGCAGGAAACGGCCCAGGCTGGAAACAAACCCGGGCCCCTTGGTGTATGCGGTACTTGCTCTTACTCGTGAGACATCGTGGAACCTTCTGAACGGTTTTTAGAGAATTACACAGCCTGGACCAGGGGGAGATGGCATGTTGTTCCTTTTGAAGGCCTCGATTTCCATCCTCATCAAGTCAGCCTTCTGCTTGTGTCCCTGCTCCAGAAGATCCTTCTGCTCCTTCAGCTTGCGATCTAGAGCCCTGTTGAACTCCTCCTGCTGTTGCCTAAACTCCTCCTTCATTTTCTGCTCCATCTTCATCATCTTCTCCTCCTGGCTCCTGCGATCGTCCTCCATTTTGAGCTTTAGCTCTTCATGTTTCTTCTCTGCAGCTTTCTTCTCCTGCTCCAGCAAAGCAGCTTTCTCCTTCTCCTCTGGTGGAATCCAGAAGGAAAAAATTAAAGTTGACCACCACAGTTAAAGTAAAGACTAAAGAACACAGCATAAAATGATACGCTAAAACGTTCATTTTGTTCACATCATTCCCGATGAACATCTCGTTGGAAGACAGTTCCTATGCAGGCTAGTTTCATATTGATAATTCAACTTTGGTTTGGTTTGGAAACATCCTTGTTGTGGCCCCAAACTCAGCGGCAAAGGTCTTACCATGGATCTTCTTCTCGCTGTCAGTAAGTTTCTGGTCAGCTTGTAAGATGGAGTTGGACTCAACACTCTTCTCCTTCAGGAACTGCTCCAGAACCTCCTCAGCCTGCAGAGACCAGACATGAGCATGCTGCTTTAACGATCATTTAGAAATCTCAGTAGATCCCATGATAAACGGTGATTAGGTCAAGTTCCTATGAAGCATATCACAAAGGAGAGTTTAAGGTTTCGCCTTTTCATATTTCCACACAGGGATTCACATTCTTACCCGGATTCCTTTGTTAGGTGTGGAACGATACAATGCCACCAAGTTGTCGTGGAGATCACAGTAAAGCTCGTAGCCTCCTGGTTTGGCAAAGAACCCGTCCTGGATCTTCTGTGAGACTGGAGTGGAGAGATCCCTCAGCAGATCCTGACACTTCTTCTCTGAGGTTTCCTCGTTTTGGGTCAGAAGTTCCTCGTAGTGCTTTTTAATACCATTCTGAAAGAGGTCAGATGAGTAACGTTTTGAAAACCATATTACATCCTAAGATGTTAATAATTGATGCTGGTGTCACCTGTCTAAAGCGTCAAATGTGCAACAATCAAACTCTTACCCCCAGGGTTTTCAAGAAATCCCCATTTTCATCTTTGAAGGAACGGTTCATGAACTCTTGGGTGGCCTGCTGGTCAGCACGTTGGTGTTGATCTGACATCTGGTCCATGTCCACTGGGAAGCGGGTCTTTAGCGGCTCCATGCAGCTCTGGTACAGCTTCAGCCCCTCCTCCACCGCTGCCTGGTTCTCTATCTGGGCCATGGCCAGCACCACGTTCTCCAGACAGGGAACTCCGCCCTGGGAGATGGTCTCCACGTACAGTTTGACCAAGTGGCCAAGCACTGCAAGCATTGACCAATATTTCAGACTGACGTATTCCTTTTAGGCCAATCAGTAGCAATGAATAATAAATATGTGTATTGCATCAATTGTCTTAGAGTAGCTCAACTGATTAAATTTTCTATTGACTGTGTGTTGTGTTGTAGTAGCTAGCTTATCTGACTTACTTCTACCAGTAACTTCTACACCCCCTTTGACAGTTTTCACGTGGCTCATCTGGAAAATGTAGTTGCAGAAAGTGTCTGTGGTCTCCCTGAAGCCTTGGTCGAGATCCTTCTCATCCATGGACTCCAGTCTGGACATGCTTGCAGAGGAAGTAGGGATCGGGAACACGAAGCACTTGCGTGTGGGGAAGTAGTTGCGGATGCACTCTCGTGGGAGGTTGTAGTTCATGGTCTTCTTGTCCTTACCTGTGAGAAGTTGGGTAACCAGCATGTTAACATGATTTAAAAAAATTATATACATCAGTGGCAAAGGTACTTAACAAGCAAAGGTACTCAACAATCATATGCCCTATATCCCCTCCACCCGTAATGAATACCTTTCTTGAGTTCCAGAGAGTGCTCCAGATACCCGTCTGCAGTCACCTCTTTACCATCAATGTTGAGGTCCAGAGTGAAATCTCTGACTGCCCAAACAAAGTTAGGAAAGAACTGGACAAACTGGGCGTCCCCTCCCTCCTCTTCCTCATTGGATGAAGCATCGCTGGGGGTCTTCACCTTGATTCTCTCTGACAGCTCAGTCACATATCTGGCATCTGGATAAGGATAAGAACAGGGACTAATGATAGGCGATGTTTTAAAATATCTACACTAGCTCCCCCATGCATAGGATGTGACCTTTTGTCAGCAGTGGACCTTGGCTTCAGTTTCAGTCTGAGTTGGTTTGATCATGAGACACAGTGAGCAGACACACATTCCAGACTGTCCAGAACATTGTGTACAAGATATTCTCTTTCAGTTTCATAATGAGTGGACAAACATCCCCTTCCTCTTCATAAAACCACCAAGGGAGTTTCCAAAGCAGACCAAGAATATCATGTTTATAAACTGGAAGGATACTGGAGGTTCTCCACAGCCTGGTTGTCTATGGTCCCTCGACTGTTATAGACCAGAGTACTGCTGAGCAGAATAGCCAGGGAGAAAATCCAGGCATCGTTCTTGGAATCTCCCTGAGACAAAACAATCTTTCAGCATTAGAGCCCCACACAGTGGCCTGTCAATGTATTTTTTTATCAACTATGTTGCACAGTTGTTCAGTCTTTGTAACACAATTTTCTAATGTAGGGATGACAAGAAAAAAGAAACTAAATGTTCCCCCTCACCTTCTCTACGTCTCCTAGTCCCTCTGTGTCCAGCAGCACCAGAGTGTGGTCAGCTTGTTTAGGATGAGGCACACACCACATCCAGATGCCCTTAGTCTTGGACTGTATGGTGGATCCCAGGGCAAATCCTGAAATTACAACAATTTAAAAAATTATAATAATAATCTAAATATAGACAATAAAACAAACCCAGGCCAATTAAATTTATTTAAATAAATTTAAACTTGTACAACTAAAAGTGAATTGCTCATGGGTACATTCAATAGGCCTACGCTGTAAACATTCTGTAACCACGCTCATAGTGTACTGACTGGTTTGCCCAGATTGGACTCCTTGCCTCCAGCCTTCCATATGCAACTGAGAGTTTCTCATACATTATTATACCTGACATATGACAGTGTTTTTGTATTTTATTTTTAGTGGTGTAGAGAGTACAGAAAATGTGTACTTATGTACAACTACTGTTACATTGCTCTGATAATACTCAATTACAAGTAAAATTACAGGTGTTAAAAAAGTACTTAAGTAAAATTACAAAATACTCGCTTCAAAAACTACTCAGAGTAGCCTAACTTGTTATTTTTTAGTTAGTGATAGTTAAATAATTTGTTAAAAACAATTGGAGATTCATTGAGAAAATAGTTACTTTCAACAACGTGTGTGTGTGTGTGTGTGTAATCCTGCATTAAATACAAAGAATCAGGACACTTTTTATGATTTTAAATTATTCCTTATTACAACGGTGGATCCCAGGGCAAATCCTGAAATTACAATACTAAGAAAATAAAATATGCGGGGCCGTGTAGGACTTCAATACATTATCTCATATTTTACTTTTCATTTTTTTTAGCTGGTCAGGTCTGCACGATTTACTCACCGTCGTTCCTGCCAGCCAGTTTGTTCATGAGGAAAGACTTGCCGGTGCGGTACAACCCGACCACCGACACTACGACGACGGGCTGACGGATCTTCATAAGGTGGTCGATGGCATCTGGGACAGGTCGAAGCACACCATCCACGTTGTCGATGAGGCACATTGGTGAATCCATTGCTTAAATATAGATTCGAACAGGCTTCGGTCCGTAATGGCGGTTTGTTGTTCACTATAATAATAACAAAACAAAAAAAACCTATAATCAAAAAAACTAATGTGGGCTTGGTTCATCACACGTTAGTTTGCAAAGTTTTACTCCAGGCAACTCAATGTGATCGTAGACTTCTTCTAAAACGTCTGTTCTTTGAAGTTAGTATGCGCAACAAAATATGTTCTTCTGCCGTATTGTGAAACGCTGATGTAGGGCTAATTGAAGAAAGCACAGAAACTTCCGTGCCTTTAGAAACAATTTCACTTTTGAAAGAGTCATGTAGGGGAGATTGCAGTTTGTCACATCAGTTTGGTGAGAAAGTTCATTGTTTTACTGCAGTGTCTTGGGGTCGTCACCTGACTTCTGTGCTTTCGATGCTTTAATTGTTCGATGCTTTTTATGAAGGCGTACATAAATGAAATGCAACCATTTAAACATTTAAGTGACTTAGGGGAATATTTAGCTACGTTTTAATCTCAATGGGCGTGTCTGTTTTGTAGATCGCATCCTGTCATTATTTTCAACCGAACTCCATATACGCATAAACAATGATGGTCCACATAAAAATCGTTGAGATTCAGTCACTTGCTAATCTCAGTGTTGTTTTAGCTGAAAATGTAAGCTACATTGTTTACTAAACAGAACACACAAACGCAACAGGAAATCTGTAGGAATGTTTGTTTGTATACGTTCAAAAGTACACAAAAGCACAATAGGTTTGACATTATTAAGGGTTCAATAAAAATGCCTAAAATATGACAAATGTCTACAGAAAGTGGTTGAAATACAGGTTGCAACTGAGATGCATTGTCCTTCCTATATCATATTTTTATCATCCCATATCTGCCTATACTGTGGTAAACTAAATGCACTTCGATTATTTACAAATATATGAAAGTACCGGTAATTTATTATAAATGTATCAACCCAAGTTTCATCCCGTAACTGTGTACATCAAGCCATGGAGTTGTAGTTAGGAGTGTGTCAGTGTGGCCACATGCATCTTTGGATGTTGTTATCTGAAGTACACAGTACGTGTTTGGGTTTGGCACCACAGTGAGAGCTTCTTTATGGGAAGGAGCCTCCAACTCCTCCACTGAGATGGAAGTGAGTCGTCTCTTCCTCCCCCCATGTGATGCCTCCTGGACCAGAGGAGGACCCCCCAGGACCAGGGGGGCCTTCCACCACCGGGGTCTGAGGGTCTCTCCCCAGGACCAGGGGGGCCTTCCACCACCGGGGTCTGAGGGTCTCTCCCCAGGACCCCCCCCCCCCCCCCAGGAGAGATCAGGGTTTAAACTTTTGGGCGAGCTGATCCAGGACTTCCAGCAGCTTCTCCTCGTCTGCGCTGGAGGACCTGGAGGAGGCCAGGGGCAGGTGGGTGGCGACGGCCTTGCGGTCTGCACGCCATCATGGAAGACAGGAGGACACAAACGTGAGAATTTGAAGGGGATATCCTGACAATGTGTAGAGGACATTTAATGGAAAAAAATGGAAAATCCTGACAAAATGTATCGGATTATATTAAATCACTCCAAAGCTACCCCCCGCCCCCGCATCCCCCCCCCCCCCCCCAAAAAAAAAGTGTTGTCCTTGTCCATATTGTTTTAGGAGGTGTTAAACGAACCCTGGAAGAACAGTCCACTGGGCTGCTTGGTTGCCATGGGTGACACTGCCAGCCACACCACAGTGTCTGCCCCCATAGCCTCCGTCCGCAGCTTGTTCTTCATCTTGGCGTGGAAGTCGGGCATGGACAACTGGACAGCTATGGAAAAACACACACACACACAATCTTAACTGAACCTGTCACTTCCTGAATGGAAAAAAATCGACAAAGAAAGACTCGTGTCAAATACAATTCTGCTGAAAGTGGTTTAAATAAATACAAACTCTTAACACCTTTAAACATGCCAAGCATGTATGTGACCCTGGAGTGTATTTGACTCAGTTGTGTGTTTGGCCCTGCTCAGACCAGAGGCCCTACCTGGTGTGTGTTTGGCCCTGCTCAGACCAGAGGCCCTACCTGGTGTGTGTTTGGCCCTGCTCAGACCAGAGGCCCTACCTGGTGTGTGTTTGGCCCTGCTCAGACCAGAGGCCCTACCTGGTGTGTGTTTGGCCCTGCTCAGACCAGAGGCCCTACCTGGTGTGTGTTTGGCCCTGCTCAGACCAGAGGCCCTACCTGGTGTGTGTTTGGCCCTGCTCAGACCAGAGGCCCTACCTGGTGTGTGTTTGGCCCTGCTCAGACCAGAGGCCCTACCTGGTGTGTGTTTGGCCCTGCTCAGACCAGAGGCCCTACCTGGTGTGTGTTTGGCCCTGCTCAGACCAGAGGCCCTACCTGGTGTGTGTTTGGCCCTGCTCAGACCAGAGGCCCTACCTGGTGTGTGTTTGGCCCTGCTCAGACCAGAGGCCCTACCTGGTGTGTGTTTGGCCCTGCTCAGACCAGAGGCCCTACCTGGTGTGTGTTTGGCCCTGCTCAGACCAGAGGCCCTACCTGGTGTGTGTTTGGCCCTGCTCAGACCAGAGGCCCTACCTGGTGTGTGTTTGGCCCTGCTCAGACCAGAGGCCCTACCTGGTGTGTGTTTGGCCCTGCTCAGACCAGAGGCCCTACCTGGTGTGTGTTTGGCCCTGCTCAGACCAGAGGCCCTACCTGGTGTGTGTTTGGCCCTGCTCAGACCAGAGGCCCTACCTGGTGTGTGTTTGGCCCTGCTCAGACCAGAGGCCCTACCTGGTGTGTGTTTGGCCCTGCTCAGACCAGAGGCCCTACCTGGTGTGTCTGCCCAGCCAGGGTGCATGGATGAGAAGTGGATCTCTTTGTATTGGGAGGCCCACCTCTCCGTCAGAATCACCTGCTGTCTCTGAGGCAACAACACAACAAAGCACATCAACAGAACGCCTCTGTAGGAAATACGTTCTGTGTGAAATAACCCATGCACGTGCTTACTTTGTTCTGGGCGTAGACCATCGTGCCGTCAAACGTCCCCTTCTCAGACTGCAGGTCGTCCACGGTCATCTTCTGGACCAGCATGCCCCCTGAAGACACCGTGACCTGCATGGAGACAACGACCAAATCAAACTTTATTGATATAGCGCATTTCATACCAGAAAGCAACACAATGCGCTTCACAGAAGGGATGGGGGGGGCGGATTACAAATACTAGACTACACTCTGAAACAGACCGCCAGCTGCCAGACTGCCTTTTGTTGATTTTGTGATACCGTTATGCAGTCTTTTTGAGTGTTTATCAGCAGCGGCCACAAGAGGGCCCTGCAAGCAGCACCCTTAATTTTCAATAGAAACCAACAGATGTCCTTCTTCTGGCAATACAGAGCAGACCAAGGCAGGGAGCACAAAGCGAAGGAGACCAACGACACCTTGGTACAAATGTTGCTGCATCACCATGCTGCCATGCTCGATGTCAAGTAAGAGTTTGGAGAACTAGGTGAAACATGACTTACCACACGGGGGTCTTCAGCCTGTTTCAGGGTTGGAATCAGAGCCATGGTGAGGATGTAGGTTCCTAGAGGTGAGGGGAGACGCGCAGGTCCACACAGTCAAACACACCAAGCGCTTGCTCTTAACTGTTGGTAGTAATGTCGGGATTGTGTACTCCTTAACAGAACTGTTGCAAATATGATACTAGTAATACAGGATATGAATGTTAACAACGTATGTGCTGATAGAATAGCTATACAAGCTAATACTGTATAAGATTATGGACATGTTGTGAGGTTTGGAATACAAATGTACTTCAGTCCATACCGAGTGTATTTGTGGCAAAGTTTTTCTCAATCCCCTCCTCTGTCAGTTCTCTCTGGTTCACCATACAGCCAGCATTGTTGATCTGGAAGAGAAAAGCAGAGAAGAAAATAGCGATTTTTGATTAAACTTCACACTTTGTTTGGTCAAATCAAACTGATTTGTGTCGCCCTTTTTTACATGCAATGCCACAGAGATCTTAAGTGTTTTTCGGTGGACAGAATGGAATTGGTGAGATGCTTTGCTTACCAGTACATTAACACTGTTGCTTTGAGCGAAGCTCTGCACAAACTCCCACACCTGCCTGGCATTGGACATGTCTACAATGTGAACAAACACATTCTGGAAAGAAAAACACAATGATGAGTAGTGCGAAACCACCTTTAATAACATATTTTTAAGTTCTGTCCCTTAATAATAGTTAAACTTTTATTAAATTGTAGTTCAGCTCAATGCCTTAGAGCAGGGGTGTCAAACCCTGGTCCTTGGGGGCCACAGTCCTGTATGTTATAGATGTTTCCTTGATCCAGCTCACCTGATTTGAATGAATGGTCTTTATAACAACCCATTTAATTGAATCAGGTGTGTTGGAGCAGGGAAACATCTAAAACACGCAGGACAACGGCCCTCGAGGACCAGGGTTTGACACCCCTTCAGCCGCCGTGGTCAGGTAGGCGCTTTACAGGTGATCCTTACCTGGTTTTTACTCTGCTCCACAATTTCATCTTTGGCAGTCTCGGCTCTCCCCTTGTTTCGACACACCAGGTGAACTATCCCTCCTTCAGACATAAAAACCAAACAAGGGAATGTATGTTCTGTAACCGAGGGTGGGGGAGGTTGACCCTATATTTAGGCTATTTAATTAGTCTACACAAGGTACAATTTCAAATAACCTGGGCTAGGTCTTTCGGCAACACTACTCCACCTCAACGCATCGAGTTTATATAACACACAAATGTATTTAGTTGGTTTTACTATCTGTGAACTTTTATGAGACAGACGTTATAGTGTCATAACTTGGTTAATCATTGGAATCACACACTAACAGCGGTTATATATCACATGCTGTTGTTTTGTGTAGCCTTGTGGTTGATGTGAGTCAGTTCTAGATGAATAGGAACAGTCCTGTCTATGACACTGTACCTCTTTTGGCTATTTCATGTGCAGCCGCTTTCCCAATGCCACTGTTAGCTCCAGTGATCATGAAGGACCTTCCGCTCAGGTTCACTTCCAGATCCCCTGGGGTAAAATGCTTTGCTGCAGCTTCATATCCACTTCTGGAGAACACAATAATTAAATCCACAAATCAGGCCGTCAAGTCGGTTATAGGTTAATAGCTTTCTTATGACAAGTATAAAAACGTTAGGACAAGCAAGAGTACTGACGTATTAGGGTCACGCTGAATTAACATTTATTTTGTAACACACAGTTGTCAAGACTTAGACACCCGCAAACTCAAATTCATCATGTTTAAGGCGAACAGTATTTGGAGACAGTGATATACAGATTCACGCAACTGAATTTGTAAGAGGGCAACAGATTACTGTCTACGGATAAGCCATATAGCCTACAGTATACTGTTACTTGACGAAATTACTTACTTGGTATATTCCTGAAGTCCTTTAACAAACCAAACGGCATTTCTGTAGAACGACATATTTGACGTAGGCTATAATATAAACGGTGTTGCAGTCTTGTAGTATTCTTTCAGTAAGAGTTGCTAACATGCTTTGACTACGGTGATCTGTGTACACAGTGTTGTGAAACGGACAAGCCCATTTTCGTCTTTCATAAGAATGACTGGTCGGTTACGTAGCGATGGGTGGGGCTACATGAACATAGCATGCAAGCTAACTAAGCTAGCTAATGTACAATAGCTAACCTGAATGTTTTCCAAACATTTCTGGCTCTTATATTAGCAGATCATGCAGATAATATATTTAGGACGTAAATTGGTATATCGTAATCAGATGTAGAGCACGCACTAGCCTTGAGCATAAACCAAGCTAGTATAGGACAGCTATACTATTCCTTCTATCTAACTAGCATAGCTACGTAGTCCCAGTTGTCTAGATTAGCTAAATGCATGTACTGTAGCTTGCCTTTATATTTTATTTCATTAATGTATCTGTCCATTCAATTCAATAAACGACCATGTTATTATACATAAAGACTTTTTATAAATATAGTGATATTTATTCATACAAATTTCTTTTAAAAATCTTTTTCAGTCACTACATTTCAGTTGTCAGGATGGCCGAGTGGTCTAAGGCGCCAGACTCAAGGTAGTACCTTCCATACCAATGGGGTTTCTGGTCTCCGAATGGAGGCGTGGGTTCAAATCCCACTTCTGACAGATCATTTTGGTGTTCTAAATTTTTTAAGAAAACAAATTGGTTTCAAATCAGATTGACGGTTTAAAACACGCAGACAATTTCTGTTTAGCAAATGCACAGTTTTGAAGTAGTACGAATCTTGGATATCACCCGCTTCAAACAGGTTATGCTAAAAAAGGGCGTAGCTTACTACACGCAACTTAACAAGAAACGAGTTTACAAATTCATTTTCAAACCTGTTAGTTTAAAAATCTGTCATTTAAATAACGTTGTAATGCTCCGTTTGTACAGTTGTCAGGATGGCCGAGCGGTCTAAGGCGCCAGACTCAAGGTGAAATATCCTTCCCGGTGTAGGGCATTCTGGTCTCCGAATGGAGGCGTGGGTTCGAATCCCACTTCTGACAATGCTTTTAGACCGAACCAGAATTTTATTGCTCTTGTCTATGCAATTGTTTAAGTTATGCTGTTATAAATTCGTCATGGATATTCGGCTACTTGAGTTACGCTACTTGTTAACACATTGTATAAACGAATGTACGTTTTCATAACGTTAAATATTTGGTGATCAGGTTTAAGTCTTTTATTATTTTACATGAACAATGCCGCGATATACTAATACAATATTTACGTGATTATTTAAATACTCGTGAAAACATTTTACCAGATTTTACAACAGTGGTTTGGGAATGCACAGCATTTTATTAACAGAATACTCTGTATTCAGATGGAATTTGCAAACGCACTTGTAATTAAACAGATTTATTTGTTTCATAAGAACGCTAAAATGCAAAAACATGTAAAACAGATATTGTAAAAGAAAAATATGTACACTTAGAACATTTCTGTAGATCATTTATTTAGATGATATAGTAAACTAAGTTAAGTGGTCTAAATAGTAAAGAATGCTTGTCATGTACAGGATTTGGTATTGGAGTTGAGATTTAGAATGTCTTTTTATGTTGTAACAACCATGACTGTCACGATTAGACAAGACACACAAACTCGAATAAATTATATTTTGGATTTGGTGTCCAGTCATTGTAGTCTCAGTTTGATCCGAAGACATTTGGGGCACTCCTCATCTCTGAAACAGGAGTTGTGAAAGCAGCTCTTGCAAACTGACAAAGAGAGATTAACATTGATTTATTCAACAGTATTTATACACACTCACCCACTGTCACACACTTGTGGGTCTTTGGTAGAATCTTTACCTTGACAGCGCGTGCATATCCCGCGCTGGAAGGGGAAGATAACATCTTTCTGCTTGCAGAACTCACAGATGAAACCTTTAGCTAGACAAAGCTGGGGTAAAACAGGAATGAACATTTTCCCACCATGTTTATCTCAACAGACCGACCAATGAGAGCAGCGCTTGTTACAGGTCAGTAGCATGACCCACAAACCTGGCCTCAACTGAACGGATGTAGATTTCATTATACCTTTTGAACGTATCCTCGATTATACGCATTACAACTGTCTCTCTCTCTCTTTTCCTTTTCATATTCCAGAGAGAGAGAGAGAGAGAGAGAGAGAGAGAGAGAGAGAGAGAGAGAGAGAGAGAGAGAGAGAGAGAGAGAGAGAGAGAGAGAGAGAGAGAGAGAGAGAGAGAGAGAGAGAGAGAGAGAGAGAGAGAGAGAGAGAGAGAGAGAGAGAGAGAGAGAGAGAGAGAGAGAGAGAGAGAGAGAGAGAGAGAGAGAGAGAGAGAGAGAGAGAGAGAGAGACAGACAGAGACACAGAGAGAGAGAGAGAGACAGAGACAGAGACAGAGACAGAGACAGAGACAGAGACAGAGACAGAGACAGAGACAGAGGAGTAAGAGAGGAGGAGAAACCAACACCCTTACTGTGATTGGCTAACCTGACAGCTCCCCACATGGGCGGAGGCAGAGCGCAACACCTCCTTGGCCAACGGAAGCAGATGACCCCGTTTGACTTCCACAAGGTCGTCCATGGAGAACAGGTGTGGCCCCTGCGTCAGGTGATCAGGAAGCTGCTTGAATTCCTTCAAGACCCTGAAAATGTTTCCAGAAATATGGAGAAGAGGGTCATCGTGAATTACCACGTCGTGATGTATTACAATCATCTGACTGTACGTCCACAGGCTACACCTGAGTGCAAACTGTTAAGCGTAAGGGGGTGTGTGTGTGGATGGATGGAATATGAAAAGGAAAAAGAGAGAGAGAGACAGTTGTAATGTGTCTTTACCCTTCTGATAATCTGCACTTCTTCAGCAGCCTCTTAATGCCCAGCAGCTGTTCCTGGAGCTCCTTAAGAGACACAAGTGTTGATGAGATCAGAATGTGTGTGTTTGATTAGACCAGAATCTGTGTGTGTGTGTCTGATGATATCGGTATGTGTGCGTGTATTTGTGTGTGCGTGAGACTTCTGGAGCCCTGCAACATTCCCCAGCTCCTCCCAAATTACGGAAGACAACAGAAGACATCACCTCATCCTTCCACCAGGGAATCAAAGATTCCTCGTCAAGGAACACACCTCATGTTTTTAATCTTCCGAAACACGTTTTTTCCTTTCCCACAACACCCCCACACGGCCTAGTCTCTCAGAGGAACTCACCCTGAACCTGTCCAGGTCTCGCACTCGTCCGTAGAGACCCGTGCCGACGCAGGTGAGGTCAAACAGAGGCTGGTGCCACACAGAGTCCAGCAGCTGTTTAGAGAAGTCACTTACAGCGTACTTGCCGAAGTCCCACAGGGTCAGGACGCGACTGGGTATCACTGACTCCGCACCTCCATGGCAGCAGTCGCAGAAGTACTTGCCCAGGTATTCGCAATAACGCAGCTTCTTCATGTATCCTAAACGGCAGAGAGAGGGCGGTAGGTTTCATTACACACAATGTATCAGTCAACATCAAGATATATCAAGTCTAATCATCAGACCCCACACAGGAAGTAGGATTTAGTTCCTTCCTGGGTACTTACTGGGTTCTATCTCCGTCCCACAGCCAGCGCAGAGGAAGTGCTGCATGGTAACCACCTCACTGCGCCTGGCGACGAGGAAGGCCGTTGTAAGACGACAACACGCGTGTAACATGGAAGCATCATGTGGAAAGCGTCTGTAGCTAGCTATGTTAGCTTGCATGCTATGTTAGCTTGTGTTGTGGTTTCTTGATTATTGGGCAGGGTGGCAGACATAGGTGGTAGTCAGAGGAGAGGTGGAAGGCCCAAGAGGAGTACTGACACTTACCGTCTGCCGGCACTCACCGGCTGTATCAGTCTCAGTACTCCTCTTGGGCCTACCACCTCTCCTCTGACGACACTTGCATGCTATTTTCACGTAGCCCGACATCCATCACTATGCAACCGACCAGTCAAATGTATGTCCTTTTGCAACATCCTCAGATCTTTTAGTTATCGGATACACACACAGAAACAGAAACACAGTCTACCTGTGAGAGGACAGTACAGTGACGATGATCTGGAAGCGTGGAGGCTCCCAGCTGAGGGATCCCCTCATCCTGGTCCTTTGCCTGATCTCCTCACTCAGGCTAACGTTAGCATCGTTCACCACAGGAGCTGTCCCTGGGAGCTGGGGACAGAAGCTAACGTTAGCATCGTTCACCACAGGAGCTGGGGGTCAGAGGTCACAGACCAGGCTCCCACTGGAGTCATACTCCAGCAGTCCTCCCCTTTATTCTGTTTATTACAATTTTTTTTAAATAAGACTTGCCAGAGCGCTCCCGTTTTATGTAAAATGTATAAGAAAAATGGTCACATTGGGAATTTCAACTCAGTATAGTTCAATAGTAAGGCATTTGACTTGAGATCAACAAGTTGAAATCCCAAATTAGCTTCAATTTGGATGAAAGCGTGTTCCGAATACACTCTTTCATAAAAAGGATCTGAGTCATTTCCATTCGGACTCGTGTGGTTGAGTTTGGGTAGATATGAGGACTTGACCTGGGATCCTACTGTATGTAGCAAGCTGTGCGTCTCTATTTCATGAGAGGAGTGTAGCAATGGAGGACATTCTTGCTTTAACTGTCACTGACGCATGTTCCCTGCTTCTCTTTTAACCTATGTCAATTCCATTCTCATTTAGTCAAAAAGTACTTGACTAATGACACCGATTGTTCACAAGATTGCCAGATCCCTATCTGTGCAATGTAACACCATGTCACTCTAAAACACTGAGTCAAAGTCTAACTTGACGGTAGAACTGACTGCAAGCCAGGTCAAGAGGTCACAGATTCAACCAACCCCCTCCCCGCCCCGCCAAGTCGTAACCATGGCGATTCTCACTTCCTGGAGGGACGTCCTAAGGCTCTGTCGGCCCCGCCTCAATCCCTGGGATGGAAACCATAGGCGCCTGAACTCCAACACAAGCTGCTGGGCCAAACACTCTGCAGAGCAATGCATCATGGGAGATGGGAGCCTCTGCCTGTGTGGGGCAGTTTGGATCAGAAAGATGCCAGAGATGACAGGAAAGACAGGTTTAAATAACCCCAAAACAATGGCAGTTAATTGCTGGGAGATTAGATGTTTTTGTTGTGTTTTTCTCACCTTTTGAAACACTTTTGAAAGCGTGAACCTCTACTTATTGGTCGCAGTTCCATTTCACTGTCTGCAATTCCAAACAGGTATATTCCAGTACCTTCTCAATTATACCTGTCTTCTTAAAAGGTTTAGTGTATGTTCACTGAATTGTCTGTCTTGCCACCTCAAGACATTACATTTCCATAGCATGTTAAATGTATATTTATATTTACCTAAATTGTCAACTGCCATGTTCTCACCACCTTCAAAACCACTGTCCACGGAAACTCCCGAGAGTGTCTTATCTTGACGTGCGTCAGGTTTGGGCTCGGTCTTCTCTCCTCGGTCCTGGGTGTCTTTTGACCCGGTGCTCCCCTGACTCAGGCTCAGGGTCCACTTCACTGCCTCCAGCACTTCCAGAACCAGGTCCACCACCACAAAGTGAGCATTCTCCTGCACACACATTAACACACACATTAACACACACATGAACACACACACACACACCTACACACGCCAGACGCAACATAACACACAAGAAACACCAGACTCAATAATCCATCGAACAAACTGGATTACAGTGAAATCTCGTTATCTCTCCTAAACGAGCCTACGATAATGATAAATGAAATCCTCTGACACCTGTTCCAGGTTACAGCTGGTCTTGTATAGCTCAGCGTGGCAGGGGGTTGAATCACTTGACCTCTTACTCTTCTCATTGGGCACTGAACCGAACACAAACAGACGCACAGATGTTGACATCAGAGAACTGAGGGAAGGTATCCATGTGGAGACAACAGCACACTCCACACAGATGAGATACTGATAACTATTGATGGCAGAAACCATTGATAACTTGGTAACGATCGATGACAGAAACTATTGATAACTTGGTAAGTATTAATGACAGAAACTATTGATAACTTGGTAACGATTGATGACAGAAACTATTGATAACTGTTGATAACCACTGATGACAGAAACAGGAAGGTCACCTCTTTTTGTGAGCGCATCAGAGCTCCAGCGCAGCCTGCTCCCCTCCCCGCCGTGGCCACGCCCACCCAGGTGCCTCCGCAGGGGCAGTCCGCTGGTCAGGAGACGGGTCAGGCTGGCTGAAACCCCATGCTGCTCCGAGGGCTGCTGCTCCGAGGGCTGCTCCTGGAGCTGCTCCTGGGGCTGCTCTGGGGCCTGGGACTGGGGCGCCGGACATGGGCAGTGAGTCGTCCCCACCTCAGCCGGTCCAGACAGCCCCTCAGGACCCGGCGTCAGGGCTTCGCCCCGACCCAGGGAAGGTGCTGCGGTTGGGGGAGACGGGGAGAGAGATGGCTCCTCGATGCCTCCGTGCCTGGACAGGGATTTCCTCCTTCTGCTGGAGATGACAGGACTGCTTCGAGGGAGGGGGACCTGGCCGTCCACTGGGGGCTGGAGAGACGAGTCCTGGCGTCTCAGTCCGCCTTGGAAGCTTTCGTCCCTCGAGGTCTCTCCTACATCGTCATCTTTACCGTGACGAGGAGCAGCACTTCGTTTCTGACTGTGGTCGTGTCTGACCGTATCTGCGTTTTCCTCAAGGGGCTCTGGATTGGAGTCTGGGCCCGTAAGGGTTCTGAAGGGCGAGACGTGCACCAGTAGGGAGGGGACTGAGGGTTGCTGGGATAGCGTTGGAGTTTGGGGTCCTCCAGAAGGCTTCAGGGAAGGTAGATCCCTGATTGGATGAGCGTCAGTCGATGGGCAAGTCTGAGACATTGTTGATGGTTGTAGAAACTCTTCTGTGATGAGATCCAAGGAAACTAGAAGCGTGAGAAAGATGTGAGAGGAAGGTCACAGGCAGAGAGGTTTGGAGCCGAGAAGACAGTGAAATCACTTAAAACAGCAAATACTAAAAACATTTTTGAGGCGGTCGATCGCAAGGAAAGCTCAGTGGTTAGAGCATTTTACTATAGATCAAAAGGTCAAAGGTTCACATCCCTCCTGTGCTGTCTCTTCCACTGGATAGAAGTCCCTGCTATGTGAACACATTCATATTAGTGAAGTGTATCTGATGCTGTTGCAGTAATACCAGGGGTCAGTGTGAGCAGGTTTGATTTCCTGGATCAAAACAAATCCTAGCTATCTCCAAACCCATCAATCCTAAACATCTTAACGTTTTATGTGCCTTATGAACCAGCAGTAAATGTAAGAGTGTAAGAGTAAGCAGTAAGAGTGTAATGGAAGTTTTCAGCTGTGTACAAGGAACGTTTTCAGCAAATATTTGACAGATTTAGAGTTAATTTCAACAGTTGGTTTGATTGATATACTAGCTGACTCTTGGGTGAATACAGTTACAAATTATTGTCTTTACTAATAAACAAATCTTTCTTCCTTGGGATGAAGCTGGTAGACAATACAATAGTTTGTTTTAAGCCTCCAGTCCATAAATCATGTGCCAGCAACACAGGGTCGGGTGCAATATCCATTTGTTGGTTGTAAAAAAACAACAGCATCGACAACAACCAGCACAAAATAACCGTTTAATACATGCATTGAACATTCAAATCCACTTACCATTTTTGTGTGATCTCAAACTGTCCAGGCACACAGAGTGTTCAAAGTGTGTGTGCCATCTGAAAGGAAATAGCTCTCAGTGGCATCGTCAGCTACTTGAGAAATGAGACGGTTGGAAAGTTTCTATACTTCCTGTATTTTTTTCCTCAGCTGTACATTTGTGGTTAAACAGTGACCTTTCTAAACCAGATTAGATTAGCCTGATAGTGGGGCCTTCCAAACAAATAATTAGATGACTTAATATTTACATGAATTCAAATGATATCAACACTTATTTGAGATATTAGTGTTCAAGTGCAGATCCTATATTTTTTCTAAAATACGTTTCAACTTTAGTTTGGTTCGTTGTTTAACTCTTAATAAAGTTCTCTTGCACTGTTTGAAGTTACATGGTTGGCTTCATCAGGGCAGTAGCTGGCCTCGTCACCAGTGCTGGTGAAATCTCCTCCTTTACTGAAGGAACACAAACACCCTGACAAGCCCAATCCTCAGGGAACAATCTCCCCCCGCCTAAAGTTCAGAACTGATGAGCTGTGACTAGAAACGAGTGCACTGTGAGAAATGCTGTGTTCGGCATGAAAGAAGCTCAACACTGTCTGAAGCTAAAACCGTCACATCTTAAAGTGTCAGAATGGAGGAAGGAAAGAGGAAGTATGATTTGAGATTAGAGAGTTTATTTTATTTTTATCGAGGGCTCTAAATATAATGGAGCCTGAAGTAAGACATTAATCCCTCTGAATAGGGCACCAACTGAAGAGATAGATTAAATTATGAATATGATTAAAATCAGTGTTGATTGACAATACAGATGAATCGCAGTTCTCATGTTTCTGTAGCTAGCAACATGTGATGAACATGGATTGACAGAGGAAAGAGGACACATGATGTCATAGTGACACTGGGACACTTCTCCTTAGTGTGTGTTGGATGTGTGTGCGTGTGTGTTGGCTGTGATTGTGTGTGTGTGTGATGGGTGTGCGCTCTTAACTGGTGATCAGAATATCTGCTGAGGCTGGTTATGCAATAGCTTGACTCAGCACTCACATTCTTAGTGAGAGACCTGTACCCCCCCCCCCCCCCCCTCTCTCTCTGTCTCTGTGTCTCTCCCCTCCCTAAATTTCTCGTACACACACATAATGGCATATTTTTTATATTGCAAACCCACCCTCTTTGCCTGTCTCTCACTATCAAACTGTGGGATTCCTAAAAACGTGTGCAAATATGTATGTAGGCAAGTCCTGTTCGTATCCATGCAGCAGCTAAGCCTGCATGCATGTGGACTGTCTGGTAAAAACAAAGTATGTTGTTGTTCAGCCTGAGTAAAGCCATAGGAGGGCGCCAACAACTCAGTTAATACACGTTGTGCCCTGGCCGGAGTTACAATACAGAGCGCAGTCGCAGTGGGAACGCAGGCAGTCGAGAAGGAAATTTGCGCACCGCTGGAGTCTCTGTCGTACTTTGCACTTGGATATACTAATATTTTTTCAATTCAATATAAAGCGGAGGCGAACATGGCGACGTTGGTACCAGACCTTCGTCCCCATTCCCAGGTCGCTTCTGCCTCAATTCAAAGTCTCAGCGGTATGGGGTCTCTTACTAACACGCCTCTCAACCGCGGCTTGGAGAGGGCTTTGGAAGAAGCAGCGAACTCCGGGATCTTGAACCTCAGCGCCAGAAAACTCAAAGAATTCCCTAGGACAGCGGCCAACTATGATTTATCAGACACGGTAGATGCAGGTAAGAACATGCATCATTAGATTGTCCAACATCTCCGGGCGAGCCATGCATTGGGAAGGGTTAAGAGGACATTGGATGCTATTGCTAGAGATACATTTAGATAAATATTGGGAGAAATTGAATTGGCAATCATTTCACTCAGTCATTATTGCGCATTGTGTTAAGTTGTGGACATTGTGTGTCTGTGTCGCGCAGATCGTTGTGAGAGTCTGCGACGGGGCAGATGTTTAGGATTGTGCGTAGGCAAGGAAATGTGGGACACTGCGTGAATTCAAAGCTCAAATAAAAGCCTACCATAAATGCCCCTAGGCTATATGTTTATCTCGGACTATAACGGATAGGCAATCGAAGAAGATGCTCTGACTGCCACTTACTCGGTAGCTTGGAAAGCCCCATGCTTTCCCAGAAAGCTTTTCAATTTCGGTTTATAACGTCAGACTTTGGCCTCCTTCTCGCAAACGAAGTTGTCCAGTAAACGCTATTACAATGCATTTGTCTTTCAAAATTTCAAAATAAAATTGTCCGTACCCCAAAAGTTGACTTGAAAAAAAAGTGTTTGGGGAAGGGTTATTCGGCTGTCAAATGTACTCAGCTCATCATGTTGTGCTTGCTTTGCGTGTGCATCAATTTATCAATGTAGCAGCACGTGCACGCACGCACTCAATGAAGGAGCCATTTGAACTGGTTCGAGCCCCTCGTCATGACGTCATACCCAGAACATTTCTCCGATATTGTTAGAACACAGTTCCTTCCGTCTCACGCATGTACTGTCGTGTGACCGACTCCGAGCCCCGTGAGATGCTTATGCCGCTGATGTTAATCCCATGGTTACGTCTACAGGGCACAGATGACTCCTAACATTAGGCCTACATGTGATTAGACAATAGTCATAGATCAGCGGTTCTTATTGCAGTCATCAGATTACACACTAGCAGCCAACCCAAACACACGCATCCTCAGAAAATCGGATCCACAGAGAGATATCCAAACAAACTATTACTCAACTTTTGGAAAGGTCCCAAGGGAATTTGCTCATCATTTTAACACTTTAAATTCCACAGAAAACCTGAACCCCACAAGTCCCAACCTGAATAGGACACACATCCACATCGTAATCCTAAAGTGCTCATGAAATGTCGTCGCCATTGAATTCCACTGTGAATGATTGATCTCTGCCCTGGCTGTCACTGTGGGGGGTGACAGGATCGCTATTCCTAGAGGTGACAGAATGACCCTACTACTGTGTCAACTCTCAGTCAACATAACTCACAGTTAGCAGGGCTACTGGGGCAGAGTGCTGGCTCTGGACCCCTCACTGACACCCAGCATGGCAGCCCTGCAGTTGGGTTGCCAGTATATTTACGATTTGACAGCGGTTGGTGTCGTGAAATACAGATGATATTGGAATTGCATCATAATAAAATTTGTAATTGTGTGAGAGAGAGAGAGAGAGAGAGAGAGAGAGAGAGAGAGAGAGAGAGAGAGAGAGAGAGAGAGAGAGAGAGAGAGAGAGAGAGAGAGAGAGAGAGAGAGAGAGAGAGAGAGAGAGAGAGAGAGAGAGAGAGAGAGAGAGAGAGAGAGAGAGAGAGAGAGAGAGAGAGAGAGAGAGAGAGAGAGAGAGAGAGAGAGAGAGAGAGAGAGAGAGAGAGAGAGAGAGAGCATGTATGTGCTTGGGTGTGTTTGTTTACACACACAGATGAAAATCTGTCTCCCTGCTTTGAGCAGGGCCGTATAGTGTTGGGCGTTAAAGGGTTTTTTCTCCAATCTAATAACAGGATAAGAAAGTGGAGGAAACTTCAGCTCCCCCAGTTCACTTCTAGGACCCCTAGCATCCCAGAAGACACCACCGCACCTTGTTTGGGTCTCCCTCCAGAAATAGCTCTGCCGAGGAAGACCCCGAAGGGTGGTATGGAAGAATCACAACCAGACGGCGTCTTCGGACGGTCGATAACTTATCCTCTGCATTGTGAAGACATTATCTGTTTGGTCACATGTTTTCTCCGTGGGTATTTATGCTGTGTGTTGCGTTTAGTGGTTGGTGGTTTTCCAGGCCTGTGGAATGAAGCAGGAAACTGCCCAGCAGTTTACCTCCCACTCGGATCTCAGCAGAGCACAAGGGCATTTCTGGCACCGTGTCAACATGTCCACTCACTCACACAGCTACCAGCGAGTGCTGTATGTGTGTGTGTGTGTGTGTGTGTGTGTGTGCTGTATGTGTGTGTGTGTGTGTGAGGGATCGCGTTCACGGACGTCTGCAATTACATCAGATTGGAACGTTTTTCCCGTTGAGTTATGCATGTTGGTGGAGATTCAGGAATTCTCAGGATACTCAAAGGTTGTTCGGTTGGTGGTTGATGTTTGTGTTGAAGTCTTTCAGTGGGTGTCGGGGGGGTACTGTGATGTCATGGATCTGGTGTGGACCGTTTCCCTGGTTACTAGAGAGCCCCCTCCCAGGGCTACGACCCTCACTTCTCACCCGCCACTCTGGTCTTCCTGCCCTCACACACACATACTGACACACACACTCACACACACTCACACAAACACGCACACACAAATATAGAAACACACACACACACCTACTACACATCAACACAGTCTCCTACAGGAAGCAGTGAATTGGTGGGAATGCGGCATGGGGAAGGGTGTTAGGGTGTTGGGAGGGAAGAGGCTGTCCGGTCTGCTGTTGGACCACACCTGAGATAACGACAGCTGAGTGGTAAACACAGAGTTCTCCTGCCCTCCCCCTCTCCCCCTCCCTCTCTCCCGCTCTCTCTCACTCTCTCTCTTCCTCAGTTCCTCTCTCTCTCTCTCTTCCTCAGTTCCACACTCTCTCTCTCTCTCTCTCTCTCTCTCTCTCTCTCTCTCTCTCTCTCTCTCTCTCTCTCCTCAGTTACTCTCTGTCTCGTATCTTCAGCTGTTTCATCTCTAACAGTGTTAGAGCCCTGGGCTGCCCTTGCACCCATCACACTAAACAGATTTTATTACAACCCTTCAGTGAATCCAGTATCATAACCCGGCTCAGATCTATTCCTCTCACTCCCTCTTTCATCCTGACACCTCAGTGTGCCGTCATACGTCACACACATCACCAGCTCCGCAAGCTCAGATTCCGGAAGGCCCCGGCGACGGTAACCGTGGCGATGAGCTAAACACGGCCGCTCTCTGCCCCTGCCAAGCTGCTCCTGCTGGAGGATAGTGACCTAATGCATTGTTAATGGACTCGTTAAGACCTTGTTTTGGAGGAGGAGTCGGGACCTGGAGACTGTTCCAGGGTTCTAACTAAGAACATGGAGATACAGCAGCCCATGTTTCTGTGGTCAGGACGTCTGTAGATAAGAAAACTACAATGTTGGCCTTGCTCCATCTTCTTGAAAACACCAGGACTTCAACAAATTACAGTTGTATATGATTACTGATATCTTAGGTATGATATTGTTTAAACTTGATGAGTGGACCTACGACGGACATTCAGAGAAGAACAGGGGAGTTGTTTCATTGGCTAGTTGTGTTAAATCGCCTCGTTGACAGAATAGAAATCCTGCGTTGGGTTAGACTGTTGTCTTCAGTGTCGTCCTCCATCACAGACGTGGTGCATGCTCTCTTATCACTTGGTCACACCGAGCGTGTTTTGGTAAACAAGTGTGACTTTGAGGGTTTCCCCAGGCGCAGCTGAAGGGCCGGTGGTGGTGACCCAGAGAGGGTCCGACAATCAGAGATTAGGAGGCCAGGGGGATTATGATGGGGATTAGGACGAGGGTGGACGTAATCCCTCCTCCCCTTCTCTGTCTGATGCTTTCAGACACCTAGAACACACACACACACACACACACTCTCCAGTCTGTGTGTGTGTGTGTGTGTGTGTGTGTGGACAGAGGGGTGTTATTGATCACACAATCAACTATCAAAATCAACGTCAGATTGAAACAGATTGAAACAGATTGAAAGAGTGCAAATGACACGACTGCAGCTGGAGGGGTTTGTGTTTCCTCTGTGAAAGTGTTCCGTTTCAGTTTGGAGATAACAGGAGAGGGAGACATGCTAAGAGAGAAGAGACATACTGAGAGAGAGAGAGAGAGAGAGAGAGAGAGAGAGAGAGAGAGAGAGAGAGAGAGAGAGAGAGAGAGAGAGAGAGAGAGAGAGAGAGAGAGAGAGAGAGAGAGAGAGAGAGAGAGAGAGAGAGAGAGAGAGAGAGAGAGAGAGAGAGAGAGAGAGAGAGAGAGAGAGAGAGAGAGAGAGAGAGAGAGAGAGAGAGAGAGAGAGAGAGAGAGAGAGAGATACTGAGAGAGAGATACTGAGAGAGAGATACTGAGAGAGAGAGAGAGAGATACTGAGAGAGAGAGAGAGAGAGAGAGAGAGAGAGAGATAGATACTGAGAGAGAGAGATACTGAGAGAGAGAGATACTGAGAGAGAGAGGATGGCAGACATGGTGTGGAGATGGCGTTAACTCGATTAGAGGGTTAATTGCTTCAGGCTGTGATGTCCCGCCGTCTCTCCCCCCCGCTACGCTGCTCTGTCAGAGACAAACCCAGACGCCCACACACACACACACACACACACACATATCCCACAAACCATGCTCCTCTCCCAAGCACACACTCACACAGACACACAGGAGCAAATACCCCCTTATTAAGAAAGACCATATCTCAATCCATCCCCTCCCAAATACTCACTCACACACTCACAATACACGCACTCGCAACACACACTAAATGCTATCTCTGTGTGTCTGTGCTCTGCTGCTGGTGGTGCTGGGGGAGGGGGGGGAGGGGAGGGGGGAGGGGGGGGAGAGGGGGGTTGATACAGTCATGTTATTCCTCTGTCACGTCTGCTTACCAGGGTGACAGGTTGCTATGACACCCTGCAAAGCAGCATGACGAGCCCTCACACCCACAGGCAGGACTGGAGGGGAGGGGGGGGGGGGAGGGGCGTGTGTCTGCATGTTAGCAGGAGATGGACAGGCGAAGGGGTGCCAGTGTGATGCCAGGGAAGGTTATGAGGGCGAGAGGGTGGGGGAGGAGAGGGTGGTGGAGGGAGAGGGTGGGGGAGGAGAGGGTGGTGGAGGGAGAGGGTGGGGGAGGAGAGGGTGGGGGAGGGAGAGGGTGGGGGACGGAGAGGGGGAGGGGGTGGGAGAGGGAGGGTAGGGGGGAGGGAGCTTCTTTCTGAAGTGCAGGTCAGGGTGAATTTGGCCTATATTTTGGGGGGATGCCTGGCTTTACAAGGGCTTATTCTGTCAGGTCACACAACCACAACCCGTCTCAAACCTCCTGCGTTGTGAATGCTGAAACAGCAATGAACTTGATGAGAGAAAAACTATGAGTAATTCATGTTATTTTACAGTAGTGAACTTCCTCATGTTCCACAACATTACACAAGTTGGGTGTCTGTGTGTGTGTTTTATGCTTCACTTGATGGTTTCAAAGCTTAAAGCCCTGGAAATGTTATACAATTGATGTTTTTTCTCTCTTTCTCTTCCTCTCTCTCTCTTTCTTTCTCTCTCGTTAATTCCTGAACCCCAACCCAAACAAACACACACCTTGCCCCTCCCCCAGCTACAGGGGATCTCTCTGTGCGGTGGTGTAATGTGATGTCATGCACAGTTCTCCTTCTCTCTCTCACACACGCACCTACACACTCCCACACACCTACACACACCCTATATCAGGTGTTGCCAGAAAGCCCCTTCAGGATATGGTCGGTTACCTTAGTGCACTATCACATGTCCTCACAGGTCTAGTAAGTTAAAAGCGTCATGGTGGGACATGTCGGATTAGACCCAGGTTGAGGGGTGTTGAGTGATAGAACAGCTAGTTCTGACCTTACTCTGCGATTGGCTTAAAGGCTGCTGCTTGGTTAGTTTAAGCCAATCATCTTAATTGTAACATTCACACCTGTTCTGTTCTCACTCTACCTGACAGACTAACTGTACTTATCACTGTACGAGATCAATGCGTTATGCGGGAGTTCTGTATATTGTGATAAGGGAGCAGTTATAATAACAACAACGTTGGCCATTTGTTGCTAAAATAATGAGACATTTCACTCTTAATTTTACAGAAACAATATGGAGGGGATATTTGAACAGGGCTGAGGAGGTTCAAACTGGACATTTCACAGAAAGAACAGTATGAAGTCCTCCGGACACATTCCACAAGAGTAGCTCTGCCGAAGACACGCGCTGTAGGTTGGGACAGGATGCCCTGGGTTGGAGGGCGTTGAGGCAGTGTCCTCGTGTTTCCCCCGGCAGGAAACAGCCCTTTCTGCTGCCCTTCCACACAATGAGGAGGGAGAGGCCTCTTCCTGTCCCCGTGTTGCTGTGAAAAGACCTGCGGCAGGCCAGGGTTCCACAGCTAGCTATAGGCCAGGGTTCCACAGCTAGACATAGGCCAGGGTTCCACAGCTAGACATAGGCCAGGGTTCCACAGCTAGATATAGGCCAGGGTTCCACAGCTAGATATAGGCCAGGGTTCCACAGCTAGACATAGGCCAGGGTTCCACAGCTTGCTAGGTCTCAGCACACACAGACACACTCTGTTCATACGTAACAGAATACTACACCTGTCCCTTCCCCTCATCCAAAAATAAAAAGGTGACATTGCAAACACAACCATACCTGAACATTTCCCCACCAGGCTAGCGCCCCACCCCCAGCCTGCCCCAGATCTGTCTGCCCAGAAGCAGCCTCTCTCTGGCCCTTGTCAGACTGCTCATGGGGGGTCTGGCTCTGTGGGAGCCAGCCTGGGTTCTGGAGGAAAGAAGGAGTCAGTTATTCCTGGGTTCTGCCCTACTTTCGCTCTGAGAACACACAGCGGTGTTCCGGGGTGGGAGCCATGACTACAGGACCAGCATTCTGTGTTCCGTGACAGAAGCCTCAAGGTTTTCTGGGAAGGCGTTCCTCCAGTGCTCCAAGACACACTGACTCTGTCGCTTCAATGACACGGGAGTTTGGGTGACTTTTGAGCATATAATACAGTTGAATACTGTGCGTGGTTGTGGAGGATCTGGAGCAGAGACGTGTGACTTCGCCTCAGTGAGTGCAGCGTTCCTCCCCGACAGAGGTTGGAGTTCAGCACTGCAAGCCTCTACTCACGAGAGAGTGTGTGGGTGCTCTGCTTACTGCCGTTTGTCGGTTACATAATATGGTCTTAAAGTGATCCAATTTAGACATGATAAAAAGAGAGAAGAAGAGGGGGGGGAGAGATGGAGAGAGAGAGAGATGGAGAGAGAAACGTAGAGGGAGAGACCGAGAGGAAGAAAGAGAGAGAGAGCGAAAGAGAGAAATAAAGGAGAAGTGTTGAAGACATTCTCACACAT
>NC_140383.1:2560000-2575000 GCF_054491055.1 Hypomesus nipponensis | reverse complement strand
GCTGTGTGCTGAGTTCTGTGTCCTGTGTGATGTGTCCTGTGTGCTGTGTCCTGAGTGCTGTGTCCTGGGTGCTGTGTCCTGGGTGCTGTGTCCTGTGTGCTGTGTGCTGTGTCCTGTGTGCTGTGTCCTGGGTGCTGTGTCCTGGGTGCTGTGTCCTGTGTGCTGTGTCCTGGGTGCTGTGTTCTGCAGGAGGAACACTTTACTGGCCCAGCAGGACTTTAACTAGAGGGGGAGGATGTGCGTGTAATTGTTTATTGGAGTGTATTTTTAAAGAGCCAAAGTGTTTGTCTGTGTGTGATGTGTGTGTATGGTATGTGTGTGTGGTGTGTGTGTATGGTATGTGTGTGTGTATGGTATGTGTGTGGTGTGTGTGTGGGGTGTGTGTGTGATGTAGACCCTGTCATTAGCGAGCTGAAGGGAGAGGCTTCTTCCTGCAGCCCCAGAGGATGCAGCTGCTGCCGTGGTTACGGGGTGCTGCCGTGGTTACGGGGAGAGCCTCCACACCCCTCTGGTTCCCCTGGAGATCACCTCACCATCACACCAGGTCTACATCGCTCAGCAGGGAGAGAGGAAATGCCATTAATGAGCAATTAACGTGGGAGTGAGTGTGTGTGTGGGTATGTTGGTGTGTGTTAGAGTATGGGGGGGTGTGAGAGAGAGAGTATGTATGTGTGTGTGTGTGTGTGTATCCGGGATGCTGATTCCTCACATTCCTCTCAGTGTGTCGAGGGCTAGAGAGACCAGAATAATGTTAGCCTTTCAGCCACTCTCAACGGCCAGGCTGTTCCCCCAGACTGCCATGGAACTCGCATCAGCGCGCCCACACGGGTGTGTGTGAGAAAGAGAGGGAAAGTGTGTGGAAAAAAGAAAGAGTGAAGTTGACAGAAAAAAGGGATGACAGAGTGAGACTTTGTGAGAAAGCTACAGAGTGTAATATGAGTAGGCACTAAAGGAATTTCAGATTCTCAGATTGCATGGAGGGCTGTGAGAACAGACAGGTCAGGCTGTCGCTGTTAACTGTGTTAAGATGATACCCTCAGCTTGGACGGGCACGAGGAGATTTGATTATACTTTTTTTAAACACAGAGAGGGAAATTATGAGTCAGCAAATAGTTAGTAATCACAAAACATGAGAGTTCAGTTGGTGGAGTGTCGTAGGTCTGGTCCTGGGTGCTTCCAGAGGACAGGACGGACCAGTCCTGTGTCCACTTCCTGTTACAGTCACAGCAGGTCATGTGCTCGGCCAAGGTCATAGGTCAAGGTTGGTTGCAGTGGAAGAGTTCACATGGATGGATTCCTCATCCAACACTGACATTAGACAACCACGTCCTGCTGAGGACCAGGAACGGATGTGTGTGATGCTGTGTTTGTTGAAAAATAGGGAGAGTGAAAGAGAGAGGAGAGACAGGAGAGAGTCTGACTAGGATAGAAAGAGACAGAGAAAGAGAGGGAGAGAGCCAGAGAAAGAGAGGGAGAGAGACAGAGAAAGAGAGGGAGAGAGACAGAGAAAGAGAGGGGGAGAGCCAGAGAAAGAGAGGGAGAGAGCCAGAGAAAGAGAGGGAGAGAGACAGAGAAAGAGAGGGAGAGAGCCAGAGAAAGAGAGGGAGAGAGACAGAGAAAGAGAGGGGGAGAGCCAGAGAAAGAGAGGGAGAGAGACAGAGAAAGAGAGGGAGAGAGACAGAGAAAGAGAGGGAGAGAGACAGAGAAAGAGAGGGGGAGAGCCAGAGAAAGAGAGGGGGAGAGACAGAAGAGTGAACCAAAGAGAAATGTAAGAAAGCGTGAGATACATGAAACAAACTGCAGAGCTCACCACCCAGGGTCACACTGCAGAGCTCACCACCCAGGGTCACACGCACGCTTGTTTATGTGTTTGGTTCCTGTTCTGTGTGTCAGAGTCTTTATACACACCGTACCAGATAACAAAGAGCTCTCTATCCAGACAGCCCAGAAGAGGAAGAGAGGAAGGAAGCTGTGTCTTGTCTGTATCTTCTTACTGCAAAGTCTTACTGATCAGAGAGCTACGTTCAGGACAAGGTAAACATGCACAGGTTCACCATATTTAAGTTCAGTGATGGGAACTTAAACTAGTTTTTATCAGCGAATCAGAAATGATGGGATGTGTTGTTTAAGCCCTTTCTCCCAGCTCGACACTGCCTTTGTTGGCCCACGCACACCATGTCCCGACAAGCAGACCTGACTGCTGTCCAACACAAAAACAACAGACTCCGTTTCTGCCAGTCTCAGGAACCAGCCCTAGTCCAGGCCCATCCAGACAAGCTTGTTTGATTTGCTAGCATGAACTAGCGGAGCCATTTTGTCTCATCGACAGTCGTAGAAAGTACAGGGACTCGTGATGGGAAGAGAGAACCGTAAACTGTTGACGTTTTAGTAGGAGGACCATGACTCGGCGCTTAGCCCTCTAAGAGAATGTAAACACACCTTCTCTGTGGGCTTGTTGTTGTGATGTGGAGGAAAAGGAGGTCTTCTCAGTAGGAAGGAGGCCCAGACTGCAGCCTGGGCCTGACCTAGTATCCAGGCTTTGGCAAAGGGCTTCACAGGGGCACAGGGTGGATGGTCAACATGGAAAAGCTGACAGAAGGTTATGTAGCACATGAGATGGGTATCATCCACCCGGTAGTCATATTAGGTACATAAATATACTGTTATATTCAGTGTTCAAGGCAAGGTTGTATATGGTGGTGCCTGAATAACTGGTTGGATTCAAATATTGTTGTATTTGTGAAGCCCTTTCCTGAAGTACTGTTACAGAGGGCTTCTCAGATGTCCACAGATCAGCTTCTATAACCAACATGCACCCTCGACCCTCCAGGTCGCCTCCCCTCCTGTCTCCCCACTCAGACACGGATGACTGAACTGTCACTCTGGCTGCTCAAACATACCGACACCAGCCAGTGTTGAATAGAGTCTGGCTCTTTATTGTTCAAGCAGAAACACACACTCACCCAACCATGCACACGCACACACACACAACTACACACACTCAAAACTAGACAAACCCATACTCACACTACCATACACACCCTAACTATAAACACACAACTATAAACACACCATACACACAAACAGAGTCCACACAATGGATGTGAAGGTATCCCAGATGGCATGGCTTATCGCTCTAATCCCTGGCACACACACACACACTCACTCACAGAGCTGCTGCTGTTAGTGGTCTGACACCATGCACCCAGCGTCCCTCTCTGGAGGTGTGTGTGTGTGTGTGTGTGTGTGTGGTGGGGGTGGGTCCCTGCTGAATGACCCCCCCCCGCCCTCTAAGGTCTCCTCCTCTCTCTGAGGGCTTTGTTTTGTGGTCTATCCTTGTCTTTGAGGGTGTAAGGTGGGACTCAAACAGCTCTTGACTGGAAGTAGTAACAGGACACGTAAACACAACATCTCCTGTGGTCTAGGCTGGGTGTGCACGGAGCTTAACCAGTCAAACCTTCACATGTAAACAACTGAAGCAAGTGTATCGGCTTAGCCTGCTTGAGCAGCAAACAGCGTGAAGCTCCCTGTACTGCATAAGCACGTTACTGTTACAGGGGCAGCAAGGGAGACAGACCCTGACTACCTCATCACCTCACGGCCATCCTCATGTCTGCATGTGCACACATGTCTGGAGGAGGAAGAGTTTGGGGCGACCTGGAGGAGAGAGGGTGATTCTGTCTGTTGACTGGAGGCCTGTGTGTGTGTCAGCCTTGGAGGTCAGATCCTACCTCAAGTAAGAACCTGCAGGCCTGTGTGGGGAGAGAGGAAGGAATCTTCTGCCTGTCTGTGCTCTGTAGACACCTCTCTCTCTTTCTCTATCCTCTCTCTCTCTTTCTCTATCCTCTCTCTCTCTCTCTCTTTCTCTATCCTCTCTTACTCTATCCTCTTACTCCTCCTCTCTTACTCCTCTGTCTCTGTCTCTGTCTCTGTCTCTGTCTCTGTCTGTCTCTCTCTCTCTCTCTCTCTCTCTCTCTCTCTCCCTCCCTCCCTTCATCTGTCTCTCCCACACACAGATGTGGCTGAGGCCTTTGAGGTGCTGGGTGACACACAGACGCAGGTTCTCACAGGAACCTACAGAACTGGGACGTTCTGCTCTTTCTTTACCCTCCAAAAAAAGAGTGGAAGAAGAAATTTCAGTGAAATGTAAAGCAGCACATGGTCTTCCGTCCGGAGAGAGCAGGCAGACATAAAGACATGTGTTCTCTGATAACTCTCATCTACAGTTACAACATTTACTACCCAGACACATACACACTGCTTCCTCGCCATATGACTTTAATGGGCCTACGTTTTTATGTTAATGTGCCCCCAGAGCATCACTGTGTGTCTTTATGTGTGTTCGTTGGTGTGTGTCTGCTTGTGTGTGCATTGTAAACACAGCGTACAGGACTCTTGGGTCTGTAATGACAGATCAGACTTTTTCATGACCACAGTGTTGAGGGTGAATCAGTCCTCAGGGGATTGCTGTTCACTTCCTGTTTCAACAGAACAGTCTGAAGGATGACTGGCTGTACCAGAGCAGCGTTAGACTGGAGGGGGGGGGGGTGGTGGTGGGGGGGACATGACCTCCCTGAGGCCTGGGGGGGGGCGGAGGGAGGAAATGGGCTTAAATGGCACCCTATAAAGTCATTACACGAGCTATTCTCCTGTGCCCTGGGTCACGGAATCAAGGTTGAACACATCAAGGGAAATGTGTGTTTGCTCTGTTTGCAGAAATGTGTAAACATGCAATTGTGTTCTTTGATCGCCTTTGTGAAGAACTCCCGACAAAGTTGATGTCTGAGTGTGCGTGTCTGTACGTCTCAAGCGAACTTCCATGTGATCCATCACGTGTAAGTGCAGAACTACGTGGATGTCGTCTGTAAACATGTCGCATGCTGAGTGCATGACTAACTAGCGTCAGACGCCGTGGTGGCAGGGGGAGAGAGGGAGGCTAGAGACCCTCCGAGGAGCCAGTAGTTCTGGAGGGACTGTAGACAAAAGCTGTAGAGAGACCGGGGGAGAGGGGGAGAGGGAGAGAGAGAGAAAGAGAAGGACAAAAAAGGGGAGAGAGAGAGAGAGAAAGAAAGTACATCTGCGAGGGAGACCAGAGTGTGGGGTTGATGAGAATGAGAGTGAATCTGGGTTGAAAGAGAGGGGAGCAGGGGTCAGAGAGACGGAGTGGAGGAAGAAAGAGGGAGGGAGGGAGGGAGGGGGGAGGGAGGGGGGGGAGGGAGGGAGGGAGGGGAGGAGGGGGGGGGAGGGAGGGAGGGAGGGGAGGAGGGGGGGGGGGAGGGAGGGAGAACGGCAGGTCAGAGAGGACGGAGGGTGCAGCTCTAAGTGAGATGTGGTTCAGCTGGAGTACAGAGCAGTCAGGAGGAGGGGAGGGGCTGGGAGTAGACTGATGTCTGGAGCTGTGGCTGCCTGGCTGCAGGCCTGCCTGGGTCACTGGGGGAGGGGGTCTGAACAGTAGCATGTAGGCCTGTGTGTAGGAGCAGATGTGGTCTTCCACCAGTATGCGGAGCCTGTAGGCTTGCCGTGTGTGTGTGCGCTCGCCTGTGTTTGATGTGCACATGCGTGTGTATGCATGGGTATGACGTGTGTGTGTGCGTGTGTGTGTGCTTAGATGCGTCTGTCCTGATAGTGCAGTGCTGTACACAGCCGGCCCCGTCTTGAGTCTGGGGGCTACAGGAGCCAGTATGTCAGGAGAGGGATTACCCAGAGGGCATTGCAGCACGAGGGGCTGTACATGACGACCCGTATCTGTGCCAAAGTCACATGGCTGTCTCTTGATTGGAGTCGAGAGCATCGCACACACAGACATATCCCTAACATGTCCTCCTCCCAGCCTCCCCCCAGCCTCCTCCCAGCCTCCCCCCAGCCTCCCCCAGCCTCCTCCCAGCCTCCCCCTATCCTCCCCCCAGCCTCCTCCCAGCGTCCCCCAGCCTCCTCCCAGCGTCCCCCAGCCTCCTCCCAGCCTCCCCCCAGCCTCCTCCCAGCCTCCCCCCAGACTCCCCCAGCCTCCTCCCAGCCTCCCCCTATCCTCCCCCCAGCCTCCTCCCAGCCTCCTCCCAGCCTCCCCCTAGCCTCCTCCCAGCCTCCCCCCAGCCTCCTCCCAGCCTCCCCCATCCCCCCCAGCCTCCCCCCAGCCTCCCCCATCCCCCCCAGCCTCCCCCATCCCTCCCAGCCTCCCCCCAGCCTCCCCCATCCCCCCCAGCCTCCCCCCAGCCTCCCCCATCCCCCCCAGCCTCCCCCATCCCTCCCAGCCTCCCCCCAGCCTCCCCCATCCCCCCCAGCCTCCTCCCAGCCTCCCCCCAGCCTCCCCCATCCCCCCCAGCAGGCATGCTTGGCCTATTGTAGCAGCGTTACCTCATTGTGTCTCTGAAGATGCAGTCGGGGTGGGAGTGATATGATCCTGCGTGGCACTACTGGTTCTGAAAACGTCTCTATAAGGAGACATGTATACACACACACACACACACAAATCATGCACTTATGTACTGTCTTCAGTCATTTATACAGGGAAAAGCCAGACAATACAGTAAATAAACACACACACACACACACACACACACACAAACAGATACACACCTCACAGCATGCCAGCGTTTGAGTCAGTGCTGTTCTGCTCCAGAGGAGGATGAAGAATGACTAACTCTTTGTTTTTAGCTGCGGGTGTTTTTAAATACAACTTCCTGTCTCAATACCCATGATGTAATACAGGCTCTCAATCAGCAGTCGAATCCAGTAACTGTTCAACAATAGGGGCAGGGCTGGTGCTTATGAACCCTCTGACTAACTGATCTTACCTCAGCTGATATCAAAAGTCATTCCCAGAACAGGAAGTTGGCTTTGTTAGCTTGTAGCCTTGAGGAGCTAACCGCAACTCCCCTCTTGTGAGAGTGGACTTCACTTCTGTTTGTTGGTTAGAAACCAGGCTGCGTGTCGATGCTGTGGTGAGACACCTGGTGGTAGATAGATGGAACTGCAGATATCTTGCACTGTGAATATGAATATGTTGTGATAATACTGAATGTTTAATGAAACATTATTTAACAAGGAAACCAAGTGAGTTAGAGACTGTTTTGTCTTCAGTGCTATTGTTGTCGTCTTGATCTTACTCCATTTTTTCCCGCTCTCTCTCACCAGACTTGTCAAGGAATCGTTTGACTGACGCACCGTTAGAAGTGTGTCACTTTGTCGCCTTGGAAACGCTCAATCTCTATCACAACTGCATCAAAACCATTCCGGACACCATTATCAGTTTACAGTCCCTCACCTCCTTAAACCTCAGGTAAGAATCCCACACTCACACACAACACAAAGGGTCTCTCCCTGGCATGAGACCACAGGAAGTGTTGGGCCATCACACCCCTGCTCTGTACGCATCATCAACCTGAGACGGCCCACCTACTGGGGTAGCACTACACTCTGCCCTTCCTGTGTCAGAGCTGTCCTCTACGCTCACTCCACCGTGAACATTCATTAGTCCTATCTCTCTCTCTCTCTCTCTCTCTCTCTCTCTCTCTCTCTCTCTCTCTCACACACACACACACACATGCATATTTATGTGTCAGCACACTAATGTCTGCATGCATAAACATGGTTAATAGTGCTGCCGTAGAAACCCTTACACACACACTCACATTAACACAGTCGGTATGAGTGCATGTGCCAGAATCTCTCTGGTTGAAGTCCTCTGGATTTTAATGAGTGATCAATTTAATTGCTAACCTAAATGAGGGGGGGAAGGGAATGTAATATCAAATGTAATTTCTCGCTCCAGTACTGAGGATGTATGAGTACAGGCTGTGTGTTTACCTGTCTGTCTGTGTGTGTGTTTGTATGTTTGTATACTTGTGTCTGTGTGCTTGTGTGTGTGTGTAATTCTCTCAGTATCTCTCACAGCAGCAGGAATGCAGAGAAGCAGAAATGTGTTCTCTGACGCCACATAAACCCCATCAGTTCATCTCAATTGAATTTGAGTCCTTTTAGTCTGGTCGTCAAAACAGGAAACAAAGAAGTCTCACAATATCTTCAACACATGAAAAGAGCAAGTTTATTTTGAGGTCTTTGCATGTGCCTGGCTGGCCCTATCACGGAGGACGTCTCTGACAGCTCTGCTGTCTCAAGTTTAGGCAGCTCAGAACAGGGGGAAGACGTGTTCCAGGCAAGAATTGTTGTAGAAAGTGGGAGAACTTTCTACAACAGGAGAAAGGAGTGTGGGTTGATAGTCTGGAGTTTGCTAATGATTTACCTGGTAACCTGTTACCTGAGGACCTGTTGCTTGTTGACCTGTGTTGGTTGGTTACATTGTTGTGCCATCTTCTGTTCAGCCTACCGTCTGAACAGCGTAATATTACAACAACACTCACTTTGTACCAGTTTTCCGGCATGAGTGCAAAGGTCATGAACGGAGTTACTGCCCCGTTCCCAAACTAAGAACCTGCTTTGTTGCTCTCAGTGTCGAGCGCGGAGGAACGGAAAGGTTGTTTCCACGGCCAAGACAGGCTCGCATCGTCACACGCTCCGGGTCAACAGAGACAGTTAGAGTGGGGACTCAAGATCTCATCTCCCCCACAGTCCTCTCTGTGGTGTAACTACCCCCACAGTCCTCTCTGTGGTGTAACTACCCCCACAGTCCTCTCTGTGGTGTAACTACCCCCACAGTCCTCTCTGTGGTGTAACTACCCCCACAGTCCTCTCTGTGGTGTAACTACCCCCACAGTCCTCTCTGTGGTGTAACTACCACCACAGTCCTCTCTGTGGTGTAACTACCACCACAGTCCTCTCTGTGGTGTAACTACCCCCACAGTCCTCTCTGTGGTGTAACTACCCCCACAGTCCTCTCTGTGGTGTAACTACCCCCACAGTCCTCTCTGTGGTGTAACTACCCCCACAGTCCTCTCTGTGGTGTAACTACCCCCACAGTCCTCTCTGTGGTGTAACTACCCCCACAGTCCTCTCTGTGGTGTAACTACCCCCACAGTCCTCTCTGTGGTGTAACTACCCCCACAGTCCTCTCTGTGGTGTAACTACCCCCACAGTCCTCTCTGTGGTGTAACTACCCCCACAGTCCTCTCTGTGGTGTAACTACCCCCACAGTCCTCTCTGTGGTGTAACTACCCCCACAGTCCTCTCTGTGGTGTAACTACCCCCACAGTCCTCTCTGTGGTGTAACTACCCCCACAGTCCTCTCTGTGGTGTAACTACCCCCACAGTCCTCTCTGTGGTGTAACTACCCCCACAGTCCTCTCTGTGGTGTAACTACCACCACAGTCCTCTCTGTGGTGTAACTACCCCCACAGTCCTCTCTGTGGTGTAACTACCCCCACAGTCCTCTCTGTGGTGTAACTACCACCACAGTCCTCTCTGTGGTGTAACTACCCCCACAGTCCTCTCTGTGGTGTAACTACCCCCACAGTCCTCTCTGTGGTGTAACTACCACCACAGTCCTCTCTGTGGTGTAACTACCCCCTCTGTCCTCTCTGTAGTGTAACTACCCCCTCTGTCTTCTCTCCTGTCTGATGATCTCCCTTTAACTTGTGGCACACGGACTGTGTGTGTGTGTGTGTGTGTGAGAAAGTGAAGCCTCCTAGTTTCTCTCTACTGGGATATCCAGGAGAGAGAAAGAGAGATACATGGAAAGAAAGAGATAAATGGAATAGAGAGACAAAAAAAGAGAGCGATAGAGACAGACAGAGGGGGAGAGAAAACACAGGGAAGAGCACTCTGATTATCTCCATGTGTTTTAGTCGTTTCTTCTTGTGTGGTCGGAGGCAGATCACCCTCCATGCTCTCTGCTGTTTCCCTCAGGATTCCATTCTGCTTACACAGGTAGCTAGCGCTAGCTCACAATAACATCAGGCCAAATGAGCAGTTGTTAGCTTGCCCAAGCTAGCCCAATTACTTGTCTGTATCAGTTCCCATCTACTCTGCCTTAATTCAATTAAATGGTGATATCTTTGGTCATTAAGACAGCGAAAGTGAAGCTAGTTTATCCACTGTGAGGATCTAATTGAGAGTGGATGAGATCATGCGTCTCATCCTGGGTAATCCCAGGGTTTAGACTGTCCAGGCCTACTTTAGTTGGCTCGCTAGTTGTGGCTTTCTGAAAGCCCTGGCAAGGCTCACTGTTTTAGCAAAGATACAGACACGCAGTCACTCACTAAAACCTTCAGACCTGCGAAGTGTTCTGGAAGCACCCAGTGTTCTAGAATGTTCACAAGAGGGTCTGCGTTTTATCTCTTCCATCGCAGAAAGACCGTAACTGTGTGGTGTAATGACAGTCAACTTCATTTTCATTTGTGTGTGTGTGTGTTTGTAACAGCTGGATAAACTCTTTTTTATTATATTTCCGGAATGATCTTGTCAGTCCTGAGTCAGAGGGTTTTTGAGCTCTGTCGTGTGTGTTCTGGGGGAGGGGGGGGGGGGGTTAGTGAATAGAGAGTGTCTAGGGTATGTGTGAGGGTGTGTGTGTGTCCAGGTGTGTGTGTGTGTATGTACTGCCTGTGTGTATGTGAGTGTGTACTGGATGTGTGTGTGTGTGTTGTGTAGGTGTGTTTACTGTGCATGTGCACGTCATAGCGCCATAAGCAGAAACACAGAAGAGCAGAACCAGGAAGTGTTCATGCGAGAGTGAATCTTCCCCATGGGCATTTTCTCTATACGCTACAAAGCTAACAAACAGGGATGAGTACAGTCACCACTCATCCATGTACATGATTATGCAACACGTTCACAAATCTACCCAAACTTATTCCTGTATTTTTCATTTTATTATTGTCCTATGTTTATAAGTTAAGCTGATAAACAAAGGCATGTTAGGAATATTTATGGTTTAACTACTGCATCAACAATAAGTGGATACATGACAGTTAAGGTTGAAACAAAATCTTGGGAGGGGTCAGTTAAGGACACAAAGTCTGCAGTCAGCGGGCTTTCTGCATTGTTACTGACCTCAAGGTGTCCTCTACCTGTTTAGGGCTGGGCAATGCAGTGTGTCGTTATGGCATGTAATATATGATATGATCTACAGTCAATCACCACTATTTTACTGCGTCCAAGTAAGGTGCATTCTAATTGTCTGTTTCTCTCCTCTCTCTCTCTCTCTCTCTCTCTCTCTCTCTCTCTCTCTCTCTCTCTCTCTCTCTCTCTCTCTCTCCATCCTTCCCTACCTACCTACCTACCTGTCCCTCCCTCCCTCTCTTCCCTCCCTCTCTCTCTCCTTTACCTCCCTTCCTCTCTCCTCTACATCTCTCTCTCTCTCTCTCCCTCTCTCCTCTACCTCCCTCCCTCTCTCCCCTCCCTCTCTCCCCTCCCTCTCTCCCCTCCCTCTCTCCCCTCCCTCCCTCCCTCCCTCCCTCCCTCCCTCCCTCCCTCCCTCCCTCCCTCCCTCCCTCCCTCCCTCCCTCCCTCCCTCCCTCCCTCCCTCCCTCCCTCCCTCCCTCTCTCCTCTCCCTCCCTCTCTCCTCTCCCTCTCTCCTCTCCCTCCCTCCCTCTCTCTCCCTCCCTCCCTCCCTCCCTCCCTCCCTCCCTCCCTCCCTCCCTCCCTCCCTCCCTCCCTCCCTCCCTCCCTCCCTCCCTCCCTCCCTCCCTCCCTCCCTCCCTCCCTCCCTCCCTCCCTCCCTCCCTCCCTCTCTCCCCTCCCTCCCTGTCTCCTCTACCTCCCTCTCCCTCCAGTCGTAACCAGTTGGGTGCCCTGCCAGCCTGTGTCTGTGGTCTCCCCCTGCGTGTCCTCAACGCCAGCAACAACAAGCTGGTCTGCCTGCCTGAGGCCATAGGCCAGCTCAGGAGCCTGATGGAGCTGGTGAGAGAGTGTGTGTGTGTGTGGTGTGTGTGTGTGTGTGGTGTCTGTGTGTGTCTGTGTGTGTGTGTGTGCCTGTGTGTGTGTGTGTGGTGTCTGTGTGTGGTGTCTGTGTGTGTGTGTGTGTGGTGTCTGTGTGTGTCTGTGTGTGTGTGTGTGTGTGGTGTCTGTGTGTGTGTGTGTGTTTGTGTGGTGTCTGTGTGTGTGTGGTGTCTGTGTGTGTGTGTGTGTGGTGTGTGTGTGTGTCTGTGTGTGTGTGTGTGGTGTCTGTGTGTGGTGTCTGTGTGTGTGTGTGTGTGGTGTCTGTGTGTGTGTGTGTGTGTGGTGTCTGTGTGTGTGTGTGGTGTCTGTGTGTGTGTGTGTGTTTGTGTGGTGTCTGTGTGTGTGTGTGTGTGTGTGTGTGTGTGTGTGGTGTCTGTGTGTGTGTGTGTGTGTGTGGTGTCTGTGTGTCTGTGTGTGTGTGTGTGTGTGGTGTCTGTATGTGTGTGTGTGGTGTGTGTGTGTGTGTGGTGTCTGTGTGTGTGTGTGATAGAGAGAGCATGTAGGTGAGTCTGTGCCTTTTGAGTGCCAGAAACAGACTCAGCACATTCAGCTCCCATCAGGACACATGCTTATGTAACAGTGTTGTTGTCTGCTGGAGGGTGGGATGGATGGAACCAGGCCACATGCAGGGACTACGGATGGGAGATTGGATGGATCTAACAAGGCTGGGGGAGGAGGGGGTGGGGGGGGGGAGGAGGGTGGGGGGGGGGAGAGGAGGGTGGGGGGGGGGGAGGGGGTGGGGGGAGGAGGGAGAACTAAGAGATGTGTGTGTGTTGTTTATACAAAGTGACGTACTTTGTTGATTTGGTGTTTGAGTCCAGGGTGTGTGTTGTGGGATCATTTAAGAGGTGTGTGTGTGTGTGTGTGTGTGCGTGACTGGGTGTGTGTGTGCGTGACTGGGTGCGTGTGTGTGTGTGTGCGTGCGAGACTGTGTGTGTGTGTGTGTGTGTGTGTGTGTGTGTGCGTGACTGGGTGTACCCTTACAGGACGTGAGCTGTAACGAGATCACTGCTCTGCCTCGTCACCTCGGCCATCTGAAGTCTCTCCGGGAACTCAACGTACGCCGGAACCTTCTCTGTGTTTTGCCCGAAGGTGAGTACAACCGCTGTCCTACTGAAGAACCTTCTACGTGACGTTCTCCCCCCGAAACCTGAAGATAAGGAATAGAGAAACTTTGACAGTTTGTGTGAAGTTTTAACTTGTTCTAGATTGAAAACCAGTGAGATCTCTAGGCTATTGAATGTGAAAGAAAACCTAAAATAAAAATGTCCTTCTCACACACAGTCACATGCAGTATCTCAAGTCAACAGTTACTGTGTGGACCTTGGAGTGACTGCTAGCCTATATGAAGTTTGGTATGCAGTCTCTCTGCAGGCCTCCAGGGTATTATATACTGATACTTGCCGTTTTGGTAGTCGAGAAACAGACTTTGAGATGACGTTTCCCAACTTGGCCTTTCCACGCTTGGGCAGTTTTTCCACCCCGTAGCCGTGGTGACGGCCCAGCGTTTCCCCCATATGTCTGACGCTGGCTGTCGCTAACTCGCTGGAGTGATTGACGGCCAGTTTTCTCCCGACATCGCGTCTCCTTAGATTTACCGTGGCTCCGCTTAACTGTCTGATCGTGGAGATGCCGCATCGTCATTAGCATCGTCTCTGGGATTGATTGATTGATGAGTCTTGATCTGGCCAGGCTTCTCGACGCCGTGGATGGAAACAGATCTCTGGTGTGTTGAAGGATGCTAGGAAAATTAGTTGAGGGAACGAGAATGAATGGCTGTTGAACCTTTAAGGGGATCATTCCTGAAATATTTTGAGAGTCAAAGGAAGTATCCTCAGGGGATGACAGTTAAATGTTCACAAGGTCTCACCGTGTACCGCGCGGCTCGAGACATTTAAGGAGGGTAAAAATGCGTCCAACGTTCTGACAGGACTGACAGAAAAACATTTCGAAATCTAAGAAAATCTAAGTTAAGCTATCTGATTAATCGCCCAGTAGCCTACAGTTATTCTACAAGTATCCTGCTTTAAATGAGTTGAACTGGTATTGTAAAGCTATACAGTGGCTGTAAACAGTCACCTTGAATAAAGATATGTAAACTTAAGTGACAGACTTTTCTCATTCCAGCTAATTACCACCAGAAGTAGTTTAAATCCGGCTTGTTTTAAAAATAGGGTTTCAGTTCTCCCTCGCGGCCCCTTTGCCAAGATCACAGCACTCGCACTCTGCCTTATTTAGACAAGGTTGTCAAGGAGATAATGTCATAATTGTCTGTGTGAATTTATGACCCCATGGGAATTGTTTTGCTGGCAGCTTGCCCTGGACTTCTCGTTCGCTGTCTGTTACTCCCACCCCTTCTCCGTCTTTCTCACTCTTGTAACTTTCTCTTTCTGGCTTTCTCTCAGTGTTTCTCTCATTTTATCTTTCACAGCCCCCCCTCTCACTTTATTTCCACCTCTGTCATTGAGATTTAGCCGTCTGCTTTTTCGATTTTCTACAGATTTTAAGGCTATTTTTACTCGAGGTTTAAGGCAATGCTGGAATACCCGCCATCAGGGTCCATCAAAGACCGTAGAACATCTACAATTGGCATCGTTTCACGACAGAGATCTGTTTTAGGCTACTTTATAATTTTAGGCTGTAGTTTTAGCCCTCACGGAGATCTCCCGTAGTTAGAAACTGAGAAAGACAAAGCCTACTAGGCCTACATTATCCACGGGGAACAAATATTAAATATTGAACAATTATTTATCTGTTAACATTAACGAATAGCAAGAAAGCTGACAATCATATAATTGAGTACATTATAATGTTGCTAAAAAGGGCAATTTGACTTAATATAATGAAATTGTGTGTGTGATTCCTTCCTCCTAGACTTGGCCGAACTACCTCTGGTGAAGTTTGACTTCTCCTGCAACAAGGTGTCCACCATCCCAGTGAGCTACAGGAAGATGAAGCATCTCCAGTCCCTGCAGCTGGAAAACAACCCCCTACAGAGCCCCCCCGCACAGGTCAGCCACGCCCCTAACCAGGGCCACGCCCCTAACAGGGCCACGCCCCTAACCAGGGCCACGCCCCTAAACAGGGCCACGCCCTAACCAGACCACGCCCCTGTCATCCACACCCCTCACCAGGACCACGCCCCTGTCAGCCACACCCCCAACCAGGGC
>NC_140383.1:2432500-2555000 GCF_054491055.1 Hypomesus nipponensis | reverse complement strand
GCTACGGTGGGTTCATAAAAAGGAGACTAGGAGAGGAGACTGTTGATAAGTATCGAGACAGGCCCATGTCATGTATCTCCGAGCAAGTATTGACTGTGTGACCTTTCACCTCTCCCAGTAGACTCCGACTCGGTGCGTCTGATCGAGGAGAGCCCTACGGAGGCCCTGAAGGATCAGTTCGCCTACAGAAACTCAGCTCTCAGCACTCGCTTCACCAGCTACATCAAGGCAAGGCTGCTTCTCTCTCTCTTTCTCTGTCTGTCTGTCTCTCTCTCTCTCTCTCTCTCTCTCTCTCTCTCTCTCTCTCTCTCTCTCTCTCTCTCTCTCTCTCCCCCTCCCTCTCTCTCTCTCTCTCTCTCTCTCTCTATCCCTCTCTCTCTCTCTCTCTCTCTCTCTCTGTCTTCCTATCTCTCTCTATTTCACCCCTCAAACTCTCTCTCTTTCTCTCTCTGTCTTCCTATCTCTCTCTATTTCACCCCTCAAACTCTCTCTCTCTCTCTCTCTCTCTCTCTCTCTCTCTCTCTCTCTCTCTCTCACTGGTTCTCTCTCTCCCCCTCACTAAAATTCCTCCAAATTAATTCCACAATTGTAAAAGAAGCCCTCAACAAAGTGCTCTGGTGTGGGTCGATTGGCATCCCCCTTTGTTCGAAACATCAGATTTAGCTAACAATGCTGCCTAAGTGTCTTTATCGAACTGCGTTGCTTGAGGCGTCAGTCGATTCTAACAGTCCAGCCTTTGCTGTGGTTCTTGAAAGTACAGTTTGCACTTTGGGCTCTCACACACTCAACCATCTAATTACAAGAGAACAACCAGTTACCAACTTGAACTATGTCTTTAACATCTTACTCCTGGTCAGACTGGTAAACTACTGGATGTACTGTATTGAGTTTCAGAACCTTGATTTTTTACATCCTATAATTGTTTTACAAACCAACAAATGCGAGCAGGGCAAGAAGGGGCTGAGTGAATCAATGCGCTGTGCGCATTGATTCTCTCTATCTATCTCTCTCTCTCTCTGTCTCTCTCTCTCTGTCTCTCTCTCTCTCTCTGTAACTTCCCCTCTGTTGTGGCGTTGTTGTGCTTCTCCCCTGGAGGTCCGTGTGTGTGTGACAGAGAGACAGGCTCTGCACTGGCCCCACGCTGGGCCAGCAGAGTCATATCTGACACCTGGTGTCAGCAGTCCTGGGGAGGGAGGGAGGGAGGGAGGGAGGGAGGGAGGGAGGGAGGGAGGGAGGGAGGGAGGGAGGGAGGGAGGGAGGGAGGGAGGGAGGGAGGGAGGGAGGGAGGGAGGGAGGGAGGGAGGGAGGGAGGGAGGGAGGGAGGGAGGGTAGAATAAAATAGAATAGAATAGAATAGAATAGACAGCAGGAGAGCAGGAAGGGAGGGATGAGGGTGAAAGGAAGTGGTGTCACACTGACAGCCTTGTACAGACATTCTCTGTAGACCCGGTTAGGGAGATGTGCGTGTGTGTGTGTGGTGGTGGTGAGGGAGAGGGGCTGGCTTGTTGCTGGCTTGTGGATCATGTGACCCTTCTGCAGCTGGGGCTGATGTGTGTGTGTGTGTTCCAGGGACGGACAACTGCAGACTACGACGAGCCACTGAGGATAGAGGAAGACACACACTGGACCTCAGAACACACAGGGTAACCCTCCATCTCTCCATCCCTCCATCCCTCATCTCTCCATCCCTCCATCCCTCATCTCTCCATCTCTCCATCCCTCCATCTCTCCATCCCTCCATCCCTCATCTCTCCATCCCTCCATCCCTCATCTCTCCATCCCTCCATCTCTCCATCCCTCCTTCCCTCATCTCTCCATCCCTCCATCCCTCATCTCTCCATCCCTCCATCCCTCATCTCTCCATCCCTCATCTCTCCATCTCTCCATCTCTCCATCCCTCCATCTCTCCATCCCTCCATCCCTCATCTCTCCATCCCTCCATCCCTCATCTCTCCATCCCTCCATCTCTCCATCCCTCCTTCCCTCATCTCTCCATCCCTCCATCCCTCATCTCTCCATCCCTCATCTCTCCATCCCTCCATCCCTCCATCCCTCATCTCTTTATCCCTCCATCCCTCCATTCCTCATCTCTCCATCCCTCCATCTCTCCATCCCTCCATCCCTCATCTCTTTATCCCTCCATCCCTCCATTCCTCATCTCTCCATCTCTCCATCCCTCCATCCCTCCATCCCTCATCTCTTTATCCCTCCATCCCTCCATTCCTCATCTCTCCATCTCTCCATCCCTCCATCTCTCCATCCCTCCTTCCCTCATCTCTCCATCCCTCCATCCCTCCATCTCTCCATCCCTCCATCCCTCATCTCTCCATCCCTCCATCTCTCCATCCCTCATCTCTCCATCCCTCCATCTCTCCATCCCTCCATCCCTCCATCTCTCCATCCCTCCATCTCTCCATCCCTCCATCCCTCCATCTCTCCATCCCTCCATCCCTCATCTCTCCATCCCTCATCTCTCCATCCCTCCATCTCTCCATCCCTCCATCCCTCCATCTCTCCATCCCTCCATCCCTCATCTCTCCATCTCTCCATCCCTCCATCCCTCATCTCTCCATCCCTCCATCCCTCCATCTCTCCATCCCTCCATCCCTCATCCCTCCATCCCTCATCTCTCCATCCCTCATCTCTCCATCCCTCCATCCCTCCATCCCTCATCTCTTTATCCCTCCATCCCTCCATCCCTCATCTCTTTATCCCTCCATCTCTCCATCCCTCCATCCCTCATCTCTTTATCCCTCCATCTCTCCATCCCTCATCTCTTTATCCCTCCATCTCTCCATTCATCCATCCACCATTGTTTCAGATCTTCCCTTCATCTTCCTGTCCACCCTCCCATCACCCACTCCCTGTCTGTCTTTCATCCTAGCGTGCTTGTCTTCACTGTTACTGTGTGGCCATGTGCCTGAACCTCCTGTAATGGAACATTGCCTGTGTCCTGGAGCTGTTCTACACTGTGTGTTTAACACATGATGGTGGATTGCTCCCTCATGCAGTGTTGTTACTGTGCATAAACAACATGACTCACTTCCTGTTCCTTGTTGCTCCATGCTGTTGTTGCAGGTCAAAGGTCAAGGGGGGTACTGAACTCCACATTGACATGATCAACCAGTTGAAGGAGGCTGTCGAGCTACTACAAGACCCCAGCAGGTAGGCAAGCTTGGTGCTCATGTTCATCCTTAGTCAAAGAGCAAACAAGAAGGATTCATTTTACAGTACGTTAGCACTCAAGGTTATACTAAGAGCTGTGATGTCACCTAGACATGCTTCACAGCTCTGACACCAACGAGTACATTCAGACACCTTCCAGATGGCTCATTAACATTCCCACGCCACGTATATAACCCCACCTCATGGACACTCCTCCCACCCACCCACACACAGACCCACGACTCCTAACATTGCTGATCTGATACTGAACTAGTGAATCATGTTATGAGAAGGTATGTATGCTTACAGTATAAACTGTAGTCTCACTCTGTGTCTGTGTGTGTGTGTGTGTGTGTGTGTGTGTGTGTGTGTGTGTGTGTTCCAGAGTGAATATGGAGTCAGAGGATTTGGAATTGTCTGGAGTGCAGCTCTATCCTGTGGAGATGGTCCTGGTGGAAGAATCCCTCAAGTAAGCATGTGTGTGTGTGTGTGTGTGTGCGTGTGTTCACATGAGTGGTGTTTATGTGTGTGTGTGCATCCTTCCTTCTTGCTATCTCTCTCTCGGCAATCTCTCCCTCCTTACCGTATCTCCTTCTCTCTCTCCTCTCTTTCTCTCTGCAGTGGCCAGGACAGTGATGAAGGATCTACCACACCCAAGGTGAAATGTCCTCAGACACACAGTACACAGTCTGTTTTTACATCTGCTATGACTATGAATGTAGCTCCTCAGGGTAGGATCATTTGATGTATTTGTCTGGTAGTGTGTGTGAGTGTTCAATGAATGTCCTTTAGGACTTAATCAGCAGCAACGTTTTTTGAGGATATTTGAGACATACTGTAGTACAATTTTAAATTATGAAAATGATAAAAAAAATATGGTAAAAATGTTGTTGGGTTTACAGTCAGATAAGATAGAGGTGCTTCTTAATAATGTGTAAACAATATCCTTGTGCTGTGTGTTTGATTGAGTTGCATCACTCTTGTCTCGCCTCGTTTAAACAGAGGCTTTTATTTTGGAACTTTCATTCTTGTCTCGCCTCGTTTAAACAGAGGCTTTTATTTTGGAGCCTAGTGTAGGTTACAGCACATTATGCGCTAGCTAGCCTTGATTCATTACACAGTAGCTAGCTTGATTCACAATGTGCTCTGAACAATGCTGCATCGGCAGTTCCTCGAGCCATGCAAAACACCAATCAGGGAGAGCAAGCAGCCAAGCGTGCAGAGCTAGAGGACCTGAAACAGGGAGGTCAGAGACTGACAGCACACCATAGAGTACTAAGCACTGCGATCCTATGGCTCGTATGTTCTAGAAGGACTATCCTGATGGAGGTTTTGAGTTCCAGAAGAAGAGGGAGTTCATTCTAGAGAGAGCAAGGGTTGAGGCCCGGCAAGCATGCCAGCAGTATCAGAGACATGTGTCAGCCCAGGTAACCCCGGCAACACAGGTAACCCTGGCAACCCAGGTAACCTTGGGAACAAGCCAGGGGTGGCCACACCCCTTCCCCCTCAGGCTTCCCAGCCAATCCCACTCCATCATTCCCCTCTATAGTAAGTCCCTCATGTAGAATGTGGTAGTATTGTGGTCACTTCATGCCTCATGTTAAAGCAAACATTTTCTGTAGAAGATTTTCTTTTATTATTATAAAATATTTTGATTTTTTTTTTTACCTGCAACCATTCTTACTTTACTGTTTAGTCTGCAGTAGCGTGTTTTAAAATTTGGCTAAGGGCATGAAGTGACTTATAGTGTGTTCATCTTTACAATATCCATAGAAACCAGTTGCCTAGCCAACCCAAACTCTTTGACCTGTGTGTCACTCAGTTGTTTAAGCTGAAGAGGTTTGTTGTTTGTGCTGTAGTGTATGTGTCAGTGCAGGTGTGTGTTTCTCTACTGTGAGGTGTGTGTTGGCCTGTGTAACATGCCGCTGTGGTTTGTGTTTTCGAGTCTCGATTTAGAGACTCGGTCTGAAAAGGCCTTTAAACGTCTCGAGACAGACACGCGACTTGAGTCGTCGCGGTAACGGTTATCCGTTATACGGATTGGTTCTTAACAAAAAAATTAAAAATACAAATGGGATTGGTTAATTTTGCACACGGGCTAATTTAAAGTTTAAAACCCACATTTTGAGCACTTGTATTTAATTGAAAGTCCAGAAATAGGGAAGTAACTGTGTTTTCAGAAATCTGCCATGGCAGAACAGTTAGAGTAGTCTTTGGAACAGGAATAAGACAGCATTGTTAGCTGCGATGTTCTAGACTCTAACAATGCTTTGGGACACCAGAACACACACACACACTCGGACCACAGCTGGCTATTGGGGACAGGGCACACGGCCAACTTTGACCACTCAGAGAAAAAAACCCATCTCCACAAAGCTTCCCATATGAGACTGTTGCCACAGTCATGGCAACAGTGACCTCACCCAGACCAAACAGCCAATTAGATTCACAGCTTATTTGTATTGCTGTATGAGACCCACCGTTGGGAACTGGGCGCACAGTCTGCAGGCCAGCGTATTTACATCAGCGTATTGACCATGCCAGACCTCAGGCCTGTAAACAGACCACTACTGATCAATCACAGACCTGCGGTTGACTTTCTATGACTTCTGCTCTATTTCCTCCTGCTGAGGGGTCAACTCCAGTGCACAGCTTCAGGAGAAACACACACATACGCTTGGATGTTTAATACTGGTCGTTACAGGCCTAGTCCTGTGTGTGTGTGTGTGTCAGATGTCATTGTGTGTGTGTCCGTGTGTGTGTGTGTCAGATGTCATTGCGTGTGTGTGTGTGTCCCCGTGCGTGTGTGTGTGTCAGATGTCATTGTGTGTGTGTGTGTGTGTGTGTGTGCTCTGATGTGTTCTCACACACCCAGGCTGACAGGATGTTTAACATGCACCGTGTCTGCTCATGCTCGACCAGGCAGAGGACCGGCCTCCAGGCAGCAGCCACGCCTTCCCCAGCCCTCCCTTCGGACTGAAGCCCCGCTCAGGTGAGGGGTGGGGGAGGGGAGGTGTGGGGGAGGGGAGGTGTGGAGTGGGGTAGGGGGAGGTTGGGGAGGGGTGACACAATGACAGGCTGCTTTGCTACTCACCAAAAACCCCAAATCCAAAGCTTCCATTTCCAAGACAAGCCAACATCCCACCTTCACAGTCATCTGAAATGTTTCCTCAAAAACACCAACACAGGCTCCAACAGCAGCTGGAGGGCTCTGTTGTAGAGATCACCACAAAGACTCTGCAGTGCAGACACTACCAACATTGGGTGAATTTAGCCCCAAGATCATCTCTTTGTGTTCCCTGTGCTTGCAGTAACCTAAAGTGAGCTTCCATCCATGCTACTTGACATTAGCGCTAGCATCCATCCAGCTAATCGTATCTAGGCTAATTGCTAGCGTGTGTAATGTAGCTTGAACTGCTAACATTAACAGCATGACATGAAATCTGTTTTATGAAATGCCACTAATATTGATTATTGTTTTGTTTAATTTTTAATGTTTTTTTTGTGTTGTTTTTCCTCCGCTCCTCCTCTGCGTCTTGCCTCGGTTCGTTCCGCACGTCTCTCTGTTTTATCGCTCCTTTTCTCTCTCGTATCATCGATTGTCGCATGACTTTTCACACACTCCTCACCCCCTTTATGTAATCCAATCTGCCTTCGCACTGGCTCTGCCTGCAAACTACTTCTGACCTCAATATTTCATTCCTGTCTCCTTCAACGACTCGTTTTGTCGTCATTTCCGGAACTGTCTTTGGTGTCTTGTGGTGGGTGTTTTGGAATGGACCTGGCCCCTCCCCTTTGCACAACTGCCCCTCCCCTTGGCCCTTCGCCCCTCCCTCTGTACTATAGCCCCACCCTCGCTACCTTGCTCGCCCCCGCCCTGTCTCCGCCCCCTCCTCACACAGGGCCTGTCCGTCGATAGCGACACGCCCCCTAGGCCAGATGATGGAGGCATGCTCAGCCGTGGTAGGTCACTCCTCCTCAAATAATCAGCCAGTTGGAGGCTGCGATCTGCCAGAGTCTCTGATGTTGAAAAATGTGTGTGCCCCTATCATTTCTCTATCTCTCTCTCTCTCTCTCTCTCCCTCTCTCTCTCTCTCCCTCCTCTTCTCTCTCTCTCTCTCTCTCTCTCTCTCTCTCTCTCTCTCTCTCTCTCTCTCTCTCTCCCTCCTCTTTCTCTCTCTCTCTCTCTCTCTCTCTCTCTCTCTCTCTCTCTCTCTCTCTCTCTCTCTCTCTCTCTCTCTCTCTCTCTCTCTCTCTCTCTCTCTCTCTCTCTCTCTCTCTCTCTCTCTCTCTCTCTCCCTCTCTCTCTCTCTCTCTCTCTCTCTCTCTCTCTCTCTCTCTCTCTCTCTCTCTCTCTCTCTCTCTCTCTCTCTCTCTCTCTCTCTCTCTCTCTCTCTCTCTCTCTCTCTCTCTCCCTCCCTCTCTCTTCTCAGTCTCTCAGTAACTCTTGGGTGTATCAAGTCTCCGAGGCTTTTGACCACATGTTGGGGTGTTTTTGATTACTGTGTGTGTGTGTGTGTGTGTACTGTGTACTGTGTGTGTGTGTGTACTGTGTGTGTGTGTGTGTGTACTGTGTGTGTGTGTGTGTGTGTACTGTGTGTGTGTGTGTACTGTGTGTGTGTGTGGCCACACCCTCCACCGTCTCCTCCTTTGCCGTCCCATCACATCTGTTGTCATGGTAATGAGTGTGGTCTCAGTGGTGGCACATGGCAGGCCTGTGAACTGTGTGCGTGTGTGTGTGTGTTGTACCAAGCTCTTACATCTCTGTGTATGCAGTAAGCACCGCTTTGCCAAACTTTCATCTTGACACACACACACAAAGGCATGACTCTCCATTGACACAGCTCACTAAAGTACCTCTGGCCGGTTGAAAGTTCTACGATATGTTCCCCCTGCTTCTTTCACGGCTCCTGTGTATTTATAGCTCTTATATTTGAAGTGTTAGATAATGGTTCCAGAGGGGATATCCAACTTGTAACGGACTGAAGGGACTTTTATGGCTGAAAGTCGCCGTTGGTGAATCATGCACTTTCCCACTGGGCGTCTCCTGTTACAGACTGACCGTGTTCAGACAGGGGGCTCACTTTTGGGATTTTTAAAGTTATCTCAAAGTAATAATTATAGATTTGTGCAGGTTTGTGTTCATAGCAAATAGCTCAAAGGGGATCGCTTTTAGTGGTGTGGTGAAACGTTTCAGTAGTCCTCTAGTAATGATACAGTTGGCTTTGACCGTTTCATCATAACTAAAGTTTATTATAGGGTCAAACCTTAGTGAGAAGGTGACATCACCGGTAACCAATAGGAGATCCCAGTTGCTCAACTCAAACGGTAATATGCTCTCAGATGGGAAAGTTAAAGACTGCTACTGGAACTGTGTGTGTGTGCGGTTGCTGAAAGGAGGCTGTTTCACAGTGCAGAATGACAGTTTGGTTTCATTGTTGGCAGTTTATTTGACCCTGTAAACATCACCATCTGCTGGAGGCCTAGCACGCCATAGTGACGTCACAGTAGCCTGAGAGGAAGCAGAATCAGGGAGTTCCTGTCGGATGAAAGGCCTCCGTTATGGACCAGGACAAGACTGGGATCATCATCAGACTGTTCTCTAACTACCCTTAGAGCTTTTCATCTTTCAAAAGAATGTTCCATTACCTGTGTACCAGGATACAAGCCAAGACGGCATGCAGACACACACACACACATACACACACACACACACACACACACACATGGACACACACAAACACACACACACATACATGGACACACACATACAGACACACACACACAGACAGACACACACACACACATACATGGACACACACAAACACACACACACATACAGACACACACATACAGACAGACACACACATACAGACACACACATACAGACACACACATACAGACAGACACGCAGACACTATTGAGTCCAGTCAGCTTTGTTAGAGGAGATGCTATCTGTACCGTGAGACTCGAGAGGGAGGAATGGAGAGTCTGGCAAAAAAAGAGGGTGAGAGAGACAGATAAGGAGAAAGAGACCGAGAGAACGTGAGAGAGAAAAACTATTTCAGTTCTCATTTGCTTTACTGAGACTAAATGGAGCTTGAAAGCCACGAGCCCTGACCATAAAGAAGTTCTGTCCTGTTCTGAACAATCCAGCCTTCCCCTCCACCCCTCCACCCCCCAACCCTACACCCCCCCAAAACTGCAACCCTCCACCCCCCCCCCAACCCTCCACCCCCCCCAACCCTCCACCCCTCTAACTCTGCACCCCTCTCCTTCTTCACCTCCTCACCTCTGATTCTCTCTGACCACCCTCTTTTAACCCCCTCAGCAATGTACGTGTTGTTGTTGTTCCTCACCTTCCGTGACGACGCCAAGATAGCACGCCTGGACATCCCCCTGTCTAGATTAGGGTTTGTGGTTTCTCTATCTACATGATATCATAGTCATAAAAAGTCATAAAAAGTCTTGGTGTTTGGACAGAGTAAAACTGTGAAGTAGTCTTTCTATTCTACACACTTCTCCCTCCAGTCAGCCCCTCCCCTTCTCCCTCCAGTCAGCCCCTCCCCTTCTCCCTCCAGTCAGCCCCTCCCCTTCTCCCTCCAGTCAGCCCCTCCCCTTCTCCCTCTTCTTGTCTCTGTTGGAGGCGGAACCTTCCAGAGGGTAGAACTGGTCTGCTGCTTTCTTGTTTCCCAGAACACATTGTGTGTTTTTAACTGAGAGGCTGACACTCACTATTAATAATATATATCTTAAAGGAGGGAGCGAGGGAGGGAGGGTGGGAGGGAGGGAGGGAGAGCGAGGGAAGTCGGAGAGAGGCAACATAGATGGATAAAGAAAGAGATGAATAGCCCAAGAAAGTGGAGGGGTGGGCTAGTTTGGAGAGGAAGAAACTGAGAGAGAGGAGTGGACAGATACTAAACTTAGACTGTTTACACTGGCATTGTGAGGTGAATACAGACCCACAGGCTGCCTAACCTCAGCATGAATGGTCTACAGTGAATGTGGAGTGATGACCGGGTCACAACTCTCGTTGTGTTATTATTTGGCTGCGGTTATTTAGACTGGACCAGCCCGGAGCAGAATGTGCCAGAGCTTTCCTGCTTTTACAGAAACACACTCTGACACGGAAAGTCTAAAAACATTACCCAATACGATACCATGCTGCTGCGTGTCGGCCTGGACAGGTTGGTGTTTACGATGCTTGACAGGATGCAGATTAGAATAGAAAACACACACACAGTTGAATACACTAGAAAGTGTCTTTGTAGAGAAGACATTTATCCCCTAATCTTCATCAACCCCTTTCTCTCCATCTTGCTGGCTCTTGTGAGTGGATTTTTAGTGAAGATTGTGGGGTCACCATGGCGATGCTGGCTGGACCAGTAGCAGGCTCCGGCTGTGCCCTGGCTGTTGGGCTGGTGCTGTCAGGTAGGTTGGCAGGGAAAGCGGGTGCTGTCTGTTGGCTAAAACAACCCAGATGGTCTTCCTGCCTTTCCCCTCATGAATGAGAGAGGGAGAGGAGAGGAAGTAGAATTACCAGCACAGTCATTCTGTGCTAAAAGAGGAGAGGAGATGGAGAGATGTATTGAGGCTATCTCTATGATGATCTCTCTTCCCCCCCCCCTCTCTCTCTCTCTCTCTCTCTCTCTCTCTCTCTCTCGCTCTCTCTCTCACTGCTGTGTTGGCTCTATCTTGGACGCCCAGGAGACACCACATCACTCAAAATTAGTCTCAGGTTACAACAAATAATGTAACTTTATTGTGTCATTACTAAAGTGTGTGTTTGTATGTGTGTACTAAGAGGGTAGGATACTAAATGGAAAACACAAATGGTATCTCTTGAGATTTGGATGAGTATATCAATGTAGAACTTGATGGTTTGTCATTACAGACCTTTCAGAGTATTATCAGAGATTCTGAGGAGATGGATAGAGGAAGTATGATGATGACATCACACATCATCTAAGATCAGTCGTTGGTCTCTCTGGCTCTATTCCCCCCTGCTGAATCTCTCTTCCTCTCTCCACCCCTTTCTCTCTCTTTCCCTCTCTCACCCTTTCTGTCACCATCACTCTCTCTCTCTATATCTATCTCTATCTCTCTTTCTCCCTCTTTCTCTCATATTCACACCACTTAACAGTCAACATCCTGCCTGCTCCTGATCTCTGGCTGATAGGATAGAAGCGTGTGACCACTGATGATCCTTCCTCTGTGATCTGTCCCCAGATTAGGTAAACTGCTCCACCAGAAACCAGTGGCATGTTCCAGATGGTTAGAGACAGCCTACTTCAAGGCCTTCTGCATGTGTTTGATCTTAACTCACTGATCCTTACAGTTATAAGGCAAAACCCAAGGATAGGTTCAGCAGTGGCTCTGGACAACACGTCGCAGGTTCAAATCTCCCTCTGTAGGCTGTTTAGGATAAAAGCATCTCTTATGATTATATTAAGATTATATGTCCTCCATACCCTTAACATTGAAATGCAACCCTCAGTAACTCTTGGGCTCCACCTTGAGGCCACAGTGTGTATTAAGGCTTAAAGGTCTTTGTTTTTATGCCATGGAGTGTCGTTGTTGGCACAGTAAAGACGATTTATGGCATGGATGTAGGACACTAGAGTAGATAAATGATTCACTTGAGTTGTAAAGCAGTGTGGGTGTGTGTTTGTGAGGAGTGTGTGTGTGTGTGTTTGTGAGTGTGTGTTTGTGTGAGTGTGTGTGCCATGTTCATGTAGGGTTTCTAACAGTGTGTGTGATCAGAGGCCAAGCCTGTTTCCCACTCTTCCCCTCCCACACACTTCCCTCCTTCCTTCCTTCCTTCCTCCATTCTCCAGTCTTCCTAAGACAGCCGCTTGTTTGTGTGCTTAACCAGCCAGGAGCGTGACTGAAGGAAACACCAACGACAGCGTCTGCAGTTGTATCTTTAGTGTTTCAAAGCACAGTCAGACGATGACCACCGTTAAGAACGTTGTTTGTGCTTCATGACTTCCTGTAGAATGTGTTGAAACATTGATTTGTCTGTAGATCTGTACATAGGCTTTATTGTGCCTGGAGGAAAATCCATCCCATAATAACTCAGTGCACTTGGCTGCTCCTGTCACTATGAAGTGCCAGCTGGGCTTCTGTACAAGTGAATACATGACTATAAGGGTTATATAAGTGTACTTTACATCAATTTGTACGTCCAAATGGAATTAATGTCAGTGAATAAGCGAGATGTGGCATTTAATATGTGTGCCCTCTGGGGAGGTACTGTGTGGCTGATGCATGAGTGCTTTTGAATGTTAACATCTACCTCTCTCTCTCTGTGTCAGTGGATAGTCATGTCCATGTTGGGGACGCTGATGCAAAGGTGTCGTTTCTCGTACACATCTAACGAGTTTGTGTTCTTGTGGTTGTCATTTTGTCCTCCGGCCTGCGGGGGCAGTGTTCCTGAGGACCCATAAGAGCCTGGAGTCGGTGGACCCTCAGTTCACCATGAGGAGGAAGATGGAGCAGCTGAGAGAGGAGCTGGAGCTCATGGAGCAGCTACGTGATGTGAGACACTGTCTGTCTGTCTGTCTGTCTGTCTGTCTGTCTGTCTGTCTGTCTGTCTGTCTGTGTCTGTCTGTCTGTCTGTCTGTCTGTCTGTGTCTGTCTGTGTCTTTCTGTGTCTGTGTCTGTCTGTCTGTCTGTCTCTGTATGTATGTGTGTCTGTCTTTGTCTGTCTGTCTGTGTGTCTGTCTGTGTCTGTCTGTGTCTGTCTGTGTCTCTCTCTCTGTCCCTCTGTCTGTCTGTGTATGTGTCTGCGTTTGTCTGTCTGTCTGTCTGTCTCTGTATGTATGTGTGTCTGTCTGTCTGTCTCTGTGTCTGTCTGTCTGTCTCTGTCTGTCTGTCTAAATCTGTCTGTCTTTGTCTCTCTGTCTCTCTGTCTCTCTGTCTCTCTGTCTCTCTCTCTCTCTCTCTGTCTCTCTCTCTCTCTCTCTCTCTCTCTGTGTGTTCTAACCCTTGCTCTCCCTCCTCAGAGCATAGAGAGCCGTCTGAAGGTGTCTCTTCCTGAAGACTTAGGCTCCTCCCTAATGGACGGAGTCGTCCTCTGCCATCTGGCCAATCACATCCGCCCTCGCTCTGTGGCCAGCATCCACGTGCCCTCGCCAGCCGTGGTACGTTCCGGAAGCACCTCTGGGTTCAAAAGTCATTCAGTTAGGGTTCAAAGGTCATTCAGTTAGGGTTCAAATGTCATTCAGTTAGGCTCGGGGGGGTGAAGGCAGAGTATCCAACAACACGTTTCATCTCAAAATCGCGTTGTGGGAAAAACGTTTGTGTGAGAAGGTATTTGTTATCTTGAGTTTATCACAAGATGTTGTTCGGTACGTGACTTGTTCTGTGTGTTTGTGTTCAGCCCAAACTCAGCATGGCCAAGTGTCGGAGGAATGTGGAGAACTTCCTGGATGCCTGCAGAAAGATGGGCGTGCCCCAGGTGAGCCACGCCCCTCTCCTCCTAACACTGCTCTGACATCAGCCAACTTGTCACCGATTCACCAGAAACGGTTAAAAACGACTGATTCTTAATCAGTTGGAATTCATACTTTTGTGATGAGTTTCGTATTTGGGGTTTGAATCTGACATTGGTTCGCTGATTGTGATTCAGTGAATTTCTAGAAGACACTCTAGCATTGAGGATGAAAGAGTTAGGCACTATTTCTGGGATAAGCACATCAATATGAGTCGCTATTCTGATGTAACATAAAGGAACCATTTCCGAAAATCAAGTCAGTTAGTGGTCGAAGGCTAACTTAAAACAGTCACATTGTCCCAGTGCAGATCCCAGAACTGGTTTATCTAACACATTTCTCCTTCAAGAGAAACCAGTGAAATTAGACTTTCATCATCACACCTGTTATGCTGTCTCATCATGGCTATCAACAGCTTCCGGCTTTCTCCACATAGTAAATGACCTTTGAACTTAGGACCTTTGACCTGGCTCTGACGGTCTCGGTGTGTCATCAGTTTGAGTAGGCCCACACACCACACAGCCGATACAAAACATCTGCTCAAAAACATTATCTGGAAATATCTCTTTATGTAGCGTGAATGGTGAAAGGTTTTGTGCTGAAAATATGTCCGTGTGATTGTGAGCGTGCACTTTGAGGACATCAGGGAGACAATAAATCGGTTACAGAACAAATAACTTGCAATTAAATATATATAAGGTTAAATAAAGCCAGCATTGAAACTATAACAAATAACTACTGTTAATTATTGACGCAAGTAAAAATGATCTTAGTACATTGTCACCGTGGTGTCACGTGAACAATAAGTCATCAACATTCAACAAAACATTGGTGAAGTAAGGGCATTAGACAGACCTTTATAACAGTGTTGTCTACATCCTGGCCTGTCCTATCTTCCCGTTCAATGAGCCTGGTCGAAATCACACTGGAAACGCTGCACATAGCACTGTTGTTTGACCAGCTTGCTAGCTCTGCCTCTGATTAGTAAAAACGGTAGCATATCGCTAGATTTTACTGTGTTCTCTTCCTGCTTGCCTGCTCATCACCAACCTAGCTTAATGCTAGTGAGATTCCTCGCTGCTGCTCCCTGGCTTTGCCAACTTGCTGTTACAGTATGTCGCTAGGTACCTGGCTGTTAGCATTGTGCTCGGCTTAGCTGCACTAAAGAGGGCTGAACGCTAATATAAAGCTTTGTGGGCACTGGCTGCTGGCTAACACCTGTCTTGCAGTCACTGGCTGACCCCGCATTGCAGTACTGGCACAACTCCATCGCTCCTAACTGTGCTCACCTGACCACGACCTGCTTTTTGAGAGAGGCAAAGAAAGGCAAAGAAAGAAAGACACTGAATGATGGAGAGAGAAACTCAAATGGATACTGACAGGAGAATGTCTGACAGTGTAATCATGGAGGGGCCATTCACCATCTAACCTCCATAACCTCTCTCTCAAAAAGCAGCCTTGCACGTTACCGTGGTGACACGCCTGCCTAGGCCCCCTCAGACAGACTTGAACCCTGACCTCTTACCCCATTGGTTAACCTCCTGCCTTCTTTCTGTTTACTGCTGGACCTTCCTCTCCTGTTCTCCTTCCTCCTTTTTGGTATTTTTATCCCTGTCTCTTTTTCTTCACCTCTGTTTATCCGTTACTTTCCCCCCTCTCTTTCTACTGGTATTCGCTTCATCAAACATTCAACATTCTTCCTGACATAATTTTAAAAATAACATCTTCCTCCAACCTTCCACTCCACATCCCCACCCCCTACTCCTTCTAACAAAAAATGTTTCTTCATTCATTTATTTCTCCTCTTGTCTATTTGGCCTGGCCCTCCTCCCTCGTTCCTCCTCCCTCCCTCGCTCTGTGTCCCCCCTCCTCCTCCCTCGTTCCTCCTCCCTCCCTCGCTCTGTGTCCCCCCTCCTCCCCTCTCCTCCTCCCTCCTCCCTCGTTCCTCCTCCCTCCCTCGCTCTGTGTCCCCCCTCCTCCTCCCTCGTTCCTCCTCCCTCCCTCGCTCTGTGTCCCCCCTCCTCCTCCCTCGTTCCTCCTCCCTCCCTCGCTCTGTGTCCCCCCTCCTCCTCCCTCGTTCCTCCTCCCTCCCTCGCTCTTCCTCCCCCCTCCTCCCCTCTCCTCCTCCCTCGCTCTTCCTCCCTCCTCCTCCTCCCTCCCTCACTCTTCCTCCCTCCTCCTCCTCCCTCCCTCACTCTTCCTCCCTCCTCCTCCTCCCTCCCTCACTCTTCCTCCCTCCTCCTCCCTCCCTCACTCTTCCTCCCTCGTTCCTCCTCCCTCCCCCACTCTTCCCCCCTCCTCCTCCCTTCCTCCTGGGGGGTCAGTCCTCCCTCTGTTCAGCGTATGACATCACCCAGTGCCGCCTGCGTCCTCTCCGCACCACTGTGTGCGCCCTGGTCGCCATGAAGACCCCCCCAGAGAGGGACAGGGACGCGAAAGACACAGAGGGGGAGGGGCTAAACCCAAGCCCCGCCCCCGAGGTGGTTGCTCCTTCGCAGGCCCCGCCCCCCGCCTGGCAGCTCTGGGACGTGATTGGCTCCAGCCTGGTGCACATGTTCTGTCTGCTCCTGCTGTTTTTAGCCTATAGCTGGAGTGAGCTCACGTGACCCTACCTGTCAATCAACTACCTGCCCCCCCCGCCCCCCCCCACCCCTCCGCCCCCCCGCATGACACCACACCTCCTCCTTCAGCCTCCTCTTCCTCTTCAGACTTTCCTTTCTTTGTCGCTGTGCTGTTTCCATCCCAGAAGAGGAGTGAGCGAAAGGTCAGCTGACTCACGTTTTTTTTTTACGTCTGCACGACGAATGCACACACGACCGCTGAGACGTGGAGCTCTTAAAGGAGGAGGGATCTTTTCACCTGCAGGGTCTCACCTGCTCGACTTCTCACGGAGGACCGGTAGTGTAACTCGTTACCCTGTAGGGGGCAGTGTTCAAGTTGTATTGTATTCACTTGATCAGAAAATGATCAGAAAAAGCACAGAAGGCTCTAATGACTTGACATTTAGGTCCTCATTACCGTACACTAACAGCACAATCGGTAACCATAAGTATTATAACAGGTTCATATCCACAACCAGCCCTGTACTTCACCACATACCAGCCCTGTACTTCTCCACCTACCAGCCCTGTACTTTACCTCATACTGGCCCTGTACTTCACCACCTACCAGCCCTGTACTTCACCACATACCAGCCCTGTACTTCACCTCATACTGGCCCTGTACTTCACCACATACATTATTAGCTATGACTTACAATCTTTGTAGACTGTTCTCCATTTTCTAAAGAGGGACATGCGTCACGACTTCTGCCTGTGAACTCTTTGAAAACCGCCTGAACGACAATGTTCCTGACATCCACTTTGATTCATCCACTGTTCCAAGCATTCAGACTAATGGCACCGAATTTCCAGACCAATCATTTGTATATGCAATGTTACAGATTTGACTATGGTCATGCACAGTTAAAGTTGAAGGGCTAGCTATGAATTGTACTGTGTAAATGCGAGTCTTAGGTTTTCCTCATTTGGGAGCTTTGATATGTTGTGGGAAGCAGAACTGAAACTTCGTAATGATGACATATTTCTTGTTCATTAACCCAATTTTAAAAGCCATTTATAACATTTTGAAAACCTTCCCAACACAACCCTGCTGCAAGGCATCCTTCCTCTGATTGGTCCTTGAGATTATACAATTGACCAACCGGGAAGCCATAAATCAGCCTTTGTCCTGTTGCCAGTTTAAACCAGTATGCCATAATTAAGTTTGATTGATGTTTTAACTCCTCCAGTGCTGGTTTTGCTATACCCTGGTAGATATGTTTCTGTGACCTGTGTGTGTGGCGAGTGTTCATGACGGAGGTAATAAATATACAGTTTGGGTCGTCGCTCTTCTCTTCTCACTCCTGTCGCTTTGTCATGTCACCGTTGACAACAAGGTCCGGTGGGGTTCTGTTCTGTCGGTCGTTCCTTAATGATGCTTAATGTTTCAAACCGATGAGTAATGGACAAGGGGTGCGGTCAAACCTCGGACGTAGACACTTCTAACTGTGAAGTTAGTTTGTACTAACTGGGAAGCTGACTTTTGTCACGGACATTTAGTCTGCATGTTGTGTTCCACTTTCTTGTATATTCTGGACCGATAGAAGAAGATAAAAGTATGTCTCACACGTTAATTACATATACTATGCTGTGTGTGTGTCTCCAATTACTGTGTATCCATCATTTATCCTGTAAAAGGGGTATTTACCGCTGTTTATTCACATTTGCCATCTTTACTGCCCTCCTCTGTTTGTCTTTTTCTGTCTCTTTCTTCTCCTGCCATGTTCTTTCCCCCCTCTTCCCCCCCCCCTTCCCCCCCCCCATGTCTCTCTACCTCCCTCAATCTCCATCTCTCTATTTTCTCTCCCTCCTCACCTCTCTATCTCCCTCCCCATTTATCTCTGCCTCCCTCTCTCAATCTACATTATATCCATCTCTCTCTCTCGCTCCGTTCGGCTTTCCTTCTGTGTGTGTGACTCTTTCCCAGGATAAGTTGTGTCTCCCTCACCACATCCTGGAGGAGAAAGGCCTGGTGAAATTGAGCATGACTGTCCAAGCCCTGGTGGACGAGACTTCAACCAAGCAGACCCTCTTCACCTGAACAGGAAGCTTGGAGCTCCCATCAATCCAACCACACACAGCACACAGACGCACGCCAACACAGTTAGGGCTTAGCTTAGGATGAATGAAAGTGGTTGCTATCGTACCTTCTAAGATGGCGGGGGAAGGGATTATGTTTCTCAGGCTTTTTCTTTAACAGAAGGTTCCAGTTGAACATTCGGGGCCAAATCAAGCAGTGTGTTCAGCAAATGATTCAGTGGGAGGTCTTACTCCCTCAGACGTGTGAATCTGTTTTGGGGGAGCGCTTAGTCTCCCTGAACTCAGTAACCTGTTTACTAGCATACTGCAGGGTCGATATCTCGCCTATGCATGTGGTTTCTTTTCAATCCTATATTTAAGGTTCCACCCAAATCACCCACCGAATTCACAAAATGTCTAATTATAATACATCTTAAGTATAATATTTGGTTATTCATTCCTGAGCTACAACTTCAATATTTAAATGTATTCATAATACATAAACAGTGGTTACATTGCAGAAAATCCCCACGCCTTTCTCCACAATACCCTTTTTGTTTTGTTTACTGTACGAAGTGATACAGAGTTCTTTGCGATTGTGTGAATGCCACTCCTGAGAAGCTGAGTCACAAAAAGTCCACACACTCACTTAATTCTTTTGTTTCAGTGGTATCATTATCTGCAGTGTGTGTGTGTGTGTGTGTGTGTCTGAGATATGAGAGATACGACAAGCTGAACAAGAAAGGGAGAAGGTGAGGGGTTTGACGTCCCTGCATTTGACCTTTCAGAAGGTTTGTGGTGATAGCTGACCTTGTCAGGTGATGTATTCTTAAAGTGACTAGCTTGTGTTAGTCACCAAGAACTACTTTGAGTGCACAATATTATCTATAGACTACAGACCCCTCTGTGTGCTAGTTGTAAACGAGAGAACGTTTCGGACTACCAGAACATGGTGTGTATGTACAGATATGCATTTATTAACATAGCTTGGTATCCAAAGCTTAAGCTAATTAAAAGTTCAACAGTAAAGTTTTATGAGTCACTGGATAGACTTGCCAGTTGCCAAAACAACTAAAAGTTTTATTTCAATGTGCAAGACAATATAGTTTTTTTTTATGTAGGCTTTGTAAATATTATTTGTATACAACAATGGTATAAATACTTTAGATACTATCTGGTCAAATATATTTCTATGAAAAGTGGTGATGTGCAGTCGTAACGTAACGGTGGTTTGTGCAAGTTACGTATTTAGAAAGTATTTGTCTATTTTTTAAACTTATATTTATCAGTACTGTATTTTGACAGTAACCACATTAATCACCTGTACGTTGAATATTGAATCCTCAGGCAGTTAACACTATTACAATTCCCCAAGAACAATCTAATAGTTTGTATGAATGTACATTGTTTAGTTATAGTTGTAAGGATTGTGTACTTTCATACATTTGGTTGGACATATGATCATTTAAAACACTACAGATCAGATTAATGATAATTGTAACTCAGATACCTGTATGTCCATTTTATTAAACATGGAACCAAAAAGGACTTGACCATCTCTTGTCTTGAACATGTCCTTGTAGAAAGAAGGGGTGGAGATAGAAGGGAAATTTGATACGTATATTTCTTATTTAGATGAAAGACAGTTTTTACTGTGGATCAATGGAGAGTTTAAAGTTAGGTTGCAATCCTGCTAATTTAAACATGTGCTTGTTTACATCATAAAAGCACAGGCATCTTTTTACCCAAAGTTCTGGGTTGTCCAGTCAGACTGAGAAGATGATTCCGCTGAGAGGAGAGGCCTTTGTCCTGAAATTATCTGCACTTTAAGTATTTATACTCACTTGTTTTGGCAACTGACAAATCTAGGTTTTATATTTAGTCAGATGTGAATAGCATAATTTGAAATCAAACTGTTGACTGATGAATATTAAGCAGCATTTTTCTACTTTACACTGTATATAGTCCTAAAATCTTGTATTAACTTTTTTGTACTTTTATGATTGGAAACTTTATTTTTAAGTGACGTAAGTTCTGTTGATGTATCATATTATCAAATACCTTTTTGTACCTCTGTCATCATTTGTACAGCAACACAAATGTACGTGCATGAGACACTCCTTTCAATGTCGCCTTAACTGCTGTGAATACTGTACATATTCCACATTACCTTCAGTAAAGACTCATATCTGTTAAAAGCACACTGTCATCTTTTGGTCAGTTGGACACTGAGTTTGATTAAAGGGTGTAGCTCAGTAGTTAGAGGGATCACAAGGTCTAAATGAAAATTAATAGAATACAATTTGTATTGTTGATGAATGTTACAACTAAAGTGGATTTGAATTCCTGATTGATAAATAACAGGCAATGAAGTCCAAAACATTCCAAACTCACTGACAAGAAATAATGTATTTTATTTTGTCAAGCCCACTTGAACAGAACATAATTGTACCTCCACCAGGTGGACTCACAGTAAAAAGCACAGGTATAGTCCCGCGGTCGCTGTTTCAAGCGTTCAGGTACTTGGCATGGTGCTTGATGTGGTCGTTGATGAACGAGTAGATGAAGAAGTAGCTGTGATCGTAACCCTGAAGAAAGAACATGACATTCACACAGTCAAAACCCTCAACTCAGTCTGGCGATAGAATATATTTATACTAGAGTGATGTTTCTAACCTGGGGTAGAACACATTCAAGGACATCTATAAAGTTTCTTTAACGTTGCTGTAATATTTCAATTTCTGTGCGCCGTGGTCAGATGCAGTGATTGGCCACAGGGTGGCAGCACCTACCGGCTGCAGTCTGAATACGACTGGGATCTTCTTCTCTGAGCAAGCTGCGATGAGGTTGTCGGGTAGGAGCTGGCTGGCCGATAGGAACTGGTCGTCGCGGCCCTGGTCGATCAGGATGTCCAGCTGGGGCCCCGAGTAGGAGACCGCCAGCACGGTGGCATCGTACTCCTGGAGGTGAGTGAGGTGGAGTGGAGGTGAGGGGGCAGAGGTGAGGGGGGTGGGAGTGGAGGTAAGGGGGGTGGGAGTGGAGGTGAGGGGGCGGAGGTGAGGGGGCAGAGGTGAGGGGGGTGGGAGTGGAGGTAAGGGGGGTGGGAGTGGAGGTGAGGGGGCGGAGGTGAGGGGGCAGAGGTGAGGGGGCAGAGGTGAGGGGGCAGAGGTGAGGGGGTGGAGGTGAGGGGGTGGAGTGGAGGTGAGGGGGTGGAGGTGAGGGGGTGGAGGTGAGGGGGTGGAGGTGAGGGGGCAGAGGTGAGGGGGCGGAGGTGAGGGGGTGGAGGTGAGGGGGCAGGGGTGAGGGGGCAGAGGTGAGCAGGGTGGAGGTGGATGGACGAGAGAAGAATAAATCATAAAGGAGCTGAGGCAGAGATTACAGAGGGCTTCACCTTCACATGTTAATCTCATCTCAAGGGCATTCATCTAGGTAGTTGGTTACTAGGCAACCACTTGAGCAGTTTTGCCCTTACTGAAGCATGTCTAACCAGAACTAAATCAAAATGACTGAGATGTGAAGCGTCGATGAGTTAACAGAGACCCAGGCCCACCAACCTCCAGACACCCACCTCCCAGCTGGCCTTGTCAGCTCCGAGGTAGCCTGAAAAAGCCTTCTGGCCCCAGGCACACTGGATAGGGTTGCAGATGGGAGCGAACGCAGACACCGCCTACAAGACAAGAGGGCAAAAATCAAAGATGGATGTTAACGAAACACAACAACTTGTCCCCTCACAGCGACTGACAGTTGGGCAGACGGACCTTGTATTTCCCAGGGTTCTTCAGGGCACAGATCAGCGCCCCGTGGCCCCCCATGGAGTGGCCAGACAGGGACATCCTCTCCGGGTCAGCGGGGAAGTTAGCGTTGATTAGCTTGGGGAGCTAACAGCGGCGGGGGTGCCAAAGGGTAAAGGGAGAGAAAAGGAGGACGGAAAACGTTGAGGCACAAAGAAGAGAACCTTGTTCCAGGTGCCAGAAGACATCAGGATCATAGAAGTGAAAACCAATCAGGTTGACTGCTTCCCCTGTCTCCAGACCCCTCTCACTACTCTCCAGACCCGCTCACCTCCTCTGTGATGTAAGAGTACATGCGGTAGTTGGTCTTCCAGGGTTCCTGGGTGGCGTTGATGTAGAAGCCGGCTCCTGACCCAAAGTCCCAGCTCTCATCTTCACCTTCGATGTTACAGCCACCTGGGGAGGGCACAGAGGGAAGGTGAAGGTGAGAGAGAGGTTTTTGGAACAGATGGGCATTCAGGGTAATCAAGTTATAATGAGACAGGAGTTGTTGTGGGGATGTGTCTGATAGGCTCAAAGGTGTGTGTGTCTGGCTGTGTGTGTGTGTGTGTGTGACCTACGAGGGCTGGTGTCGGGGGCGACGAGGATGATGCCATGTTCTGATGCTGGCTGCTGGCTGCCGGCCTTGGTGATAAAGTTCTGTTCGGTACATGTCAACCCTGAAAACACAAATAAGGAAACAGAACATATCAAACAAAAAGTATACATTGAATATTGCAGCTTAATTTTGATTGGGTGTTGAGATTGTTTCTGCAATAAGTGCTTCTATTATGACTTTGATAAGTTTAGTTTAATCTGGTGTGTATTGATGCTGGACATTTTAACTCACCGGATAGCCAATACATGACCGGACACTTGCCACTCTCTGCCTTTGGTGGCAGGTAAACGGCAAACTTCATTTTACACTTCAGCTCAGTGCTGCATAGAACAAAATAATTGTCTTCGTTTTTTCTGGTGGTATTTTCATGCATATCGGAGCAAATTATGGTGGAAAATTATAATCCTCACCTGTCATGCTCAAACACCTTCTGGTAGCCGCCAGAACACTTATTGGATGATACTTGAGTAAGGGCCATGACTCCGTTATGATAAAACAACGGGAAAAAGCATTATACTTTTCTTTCCCAACATTTACAATGTTATTTCACCGAGATATCATAACTGAGAATCATCGGCATTGACACAGAACTGGCTAGTTACAGGATATGCTAGCCTACTTAAATTGAAAGTACCAATCTAGCAAATCTGCTGGTTCACACGGCATAGATTTTACGACACGGTTTGCGGACTTCATTGGTAGGACAGAATTATGCTGTGCAGTGTGCTTCGACTCGGAAAGTTACACTTTAACTAGTTGATTTAGAGAAAGCTAATATGCTAACATAGGCTAACTATGCAGCCTGGCTAACTTGAACATGTATATGCTAACATCATGCAAATTCAAAGAAAGAAACAGAAGTGTTGCAATTTCACAGACAGAACGTGTCATGTATCTGTCAGAAGGGCATAAATAGCTTGCTACTGTAGCTAATCCTGAAAAATAGCTCCCAGTCTTTTGTACCCTTAACTAGTTCTCGAAACACATTTCAGTTTTCATAGGATACGTGGAAGAAATAGCTATTATGGAGTATTTAATGCACATGACCTACCTTGTTTAAAAGCAGATTTGCAGTTAAACCATTTACTTAATTTCAAGCTAACTTCCCCGCTTGCTTGGGTCTGGAGTCCAACTATGGAGGCAGCACCGTGTTAAAACGTTAGTGTCACGGACACCTCCCTTCAAGTTGTGTCCGTATATTGACACAAGGTGACACTGTTGTTCCAGAAAAGGAATTGCAAGCCATTCCAGACATGGTTCCCAAAGACCATCTGAACGCGAAAGCCAGGTGAGGAAAGCTCCTCTGTATATTATTGTGTGTCATGTAATGTACATATTATTAAGTGTCACAACATGCTTCTGCACCGCCGGGGTGTCGTTGGAAAAAATAATTATTAAGGGTACCTCAACTTGGAACATTTCAATAGTAGCCTACTATTACTGGCCGAATATATATACATTTAAAGAACTGGATATTTGTTAGTTGGGTGATGCTATCAAAAATAGAATATATATACATATATATTTCATAGCATCACCCAACTAACAAATATCCAGTTCTTTAAATGTATATATATATATATATATATTATATATATTTGTTTTTTTTACCTTTCAAAACCATTTTTCTAAACTTCTTTTCAAAAATATTTGTTCAAGCTTTCCAAACTTTTTGTAGAAAATATTTGTTATGAAGTGCTTAGTCAACCAGTATTAAATACCACAGAAGTAGGCCTACCTTAAATGCAGTCAAACCTCACATTAGCAAGTGTGCTCATCCCTTACGAAAACAAATTGAAACATCTCTATAAAGGAAGCTCGACTGAGCTAGACGTTTTCATCAGAACACCATTCTCTCTCTCTGTAGGATGTGACTGTGGTTGAAGTTGTTTGGATATAATCAAAATGGAAATGACATCCTTCTCTAAATATACCTCTGGCGCACGCCTATTCAAAATGCCTCGTCATTGCAGTAGAATGTGTGGGGTTCCTCAGAATAGATCATGGTTTGGAAGTTATCTTCACTAACGATGACAAGTGATTAGGATAGTTTGCAGTTCTCTATGCATAAAACCTAATCAGTGTCGATTCTGAATCAATACATTTGATCATTCAGCGGCCGCTAATAGATACATTAGGAGTCTCAGACCCTCTTCAGTCTGACACTCAAGTGTCAGACATGTGAATATGGAACATAACACAGTAGGTTGACTTTGGACGAGGAGTTGGAGAAGCACTGATTCGCAGGTCTTCTGGGGTGAAGTCTGCCACACAAGGAGAAGAGAGAGAGAGAAACTTTTCTCTCAGCTTCTCACCACTAGACCGGCCAAATGCCCTAGAGAGAAGCAGGCTTGGTCCATGGTAGAGGTTTAGAAAGGATCTTACTGGAGTGGTTTCAAATGTTGAGCTATATGTGACTCCACAAAAGTACTTCAACATTGTTTGGGTGATCCACTCATCCGTTCAGATGAACTAAAATATAATGAAAATAAAATCTCCAAGCTATATCCAAGTCTTTGGCTTCAAACAACCAGCTACCTGTTGGGAAGCACTAGTCCACATCATTTCAAGCCAGCTGAAGAAGCAGCTAGCTGAAAACTTGCCAACAAAGATAACATAACGATTGTGTGACTTCTACAAACACATAAAAATGGATTTGGATTGTGTTTTATAAGACTGAAATTGCTTCAGGGTGCAGAGAAAAGCCAGTGCTGCAGGTGTCTTATTTCCATCACACACAGTAGAAGAACACACACAGTAGAACACACACAGTAGAACACACACAGTAAAAGAACACACACAGTAGAACACACACAGTAAAAGAACACACACAGTAAAAGAACACACACAGTAGAAGAACACACACAGTAGAACACACACAGTAAAAGAACACACACAGTAAAAGAACACACACAGTAGAACACACACAGTAAAAGAACACACACAGTAGAACACACACAGTAAAAGAACACACACAGTAAAAGAACACACACAGTAGAAGAACACACACAGTAGAACACACACAGTAGAACACACACACAGTAGAACACACACAGTAAAAGAACACACACAGTAAAAGAACACACACAGTAGAACACACACAGTAGAACACACACAGTAGAACACACACAGTAGAAGAACACACACAGTAGAAGAACACACACAGTAAAAGAACACACACAGTAGAACACACACAGTAAAAGAACACACACAGTAGAACACACACTACAGACACAATGTCTTACCAGCAATGCTGAATTCGGAATTCAGAGTTAGCCAGAGTAAATAATTCAAGTAGCTGCCTTTTGTTTTATTGGATATAAATATTGTGTTCATCCTGGATTACTGGATGTAAATTGTATTTTAAAGTAATTCTGCATGAGCGCATTGAAATTAAATGCATGCTTTACTTCTTGAAATAGCCTCCAGCAGAGACTCGGAGGGAGTGTTACAGTAAATCATGATTGTTTCTCTATTCTAACTGGCCTTTTGAGGACAAAATGTTGCTCCTCTAACTGTCCTGAGTACTCAGGCTATCAGGGAGGAAATACTGTCCTCATTAAAGGCTTACAGTTCACTTGTTCCCTGCCGCACAAACTGACCAAAATGACCAAACTACTTTGTGTGTGTGCGGGTACGTGTGTGGTTTAATGACCCTTTTGGGGACCAAATCTCTCCACGTTTTCAAAAGTGAAAAACTTGATGTCGTAGAGACCTTTTGCTGGGCCCCATAACCTCAAATGCCTTTTCCAATAGGTTTTAGAGTTAGTGTTAGAATTAGATTAAGGTTAGTGGTTAAAGATAACACTATATTATTAAATGGAAGTGAATGATCAGGGCCCATAGGAACAAACACAATGTGTGTACACACACACACACACACACACACACTCACACACACTCACACACACACACACACACACACACACACACTCACACACACACACACACACACACACACACACACACGCACACACTCACACACACACACACACACACACACACACACACACACACTCACTCACTCACACACACACACACACACACACACACACTCACACACACACCTATGTAAGTTTCACATATGTTATACCCTTCTTTCCTACTTATGCGCAAACACATTTAAGAGTTTTCCTTAAACCTTTGCAACCAATGCTGACAATGACCTCACATCACATGGGGGTCGGATGGCTGAGTGGTTAGGGAGTTGGGCTATTAATGAGAAAGTTGTTGGTTCGATTCCCGGCCGTGCAAAATGACATTGTATCTTTGGGCAAGGCACTTCACCCTACTTGGAGAATGTCCCTGTACTTACTATAAGTCGCACTGGATAAGAGTGTCTGCTAAATGACTACATGCACATCCTATCAGCAGTGTTTGTTTGAGCCAGCGTTACCAGAAACCCTTTCCAAAAATCATTCTCTTCAGTCAACAAACCGATGTTACTCCCTCAGAACCGAGGCACGTAGCCTAGTCGGTGGCACGGCCCATGACGTCCCAACCTTGGTCTTTAAGAGCTTGATTGTGTAATTGTGTGTATAAGTCTCTTGGTCTGTCTTCACTGCATGATTATTTAATACCAGTGCGACAGTTATGGCAGCGGTCTACCAGGAAGTAAGGAGGGTATTGGAGATGGTGTTTACAGAGCAGTGCGGATCATCTCTGTGTGTCTGACAGGAATGTGGTTGTGGAAAAGAAAGAAGAACTTATGATCATTTTTAATGATATTGTACGGGCCAACATTAAAGGATCAGGAACTGGATTTTGGAAGCAGATGGGAATTCATGTAATTTCAGACATTCCTTAAGTATGAAATAAATGGAGGAATAAGAAGCGATCTGCTTTGGCTTGTAAGAATGCTGTACTCTTATGAACCCAGACTGCAAAGCATGTATTTTGTTGTCACATCAAAATAAAGTTAATTGTTAAGCTTATATTCGATTCAACACCCACTAAGGTAGAGAGGACAGTTACAAACTTCATGGAGGCATATATAATATGTAATACATTCATTCAAACAACAGTTTGAATTACGTAGAAGAAATGTCCCTCAGTCACAGTCGGAAACTAATTTGAGTTAGTCAAGTCAATACTGAAGATAGAAAAATAATATTCAGTAGTGCAAGTGAGACGGCAGACAGTGAATGATGGAGGATAGGAGAAGTGGTCAAAGTAGGTATGATAAATTGAGGAAAAGAAAACATTTCTAAAATTATAATGTGCTGGTCTGTCAGCTAGCCTAGAGAGAGAGAGCGTGAGAGAGACTTGCCGTGTCAAAAACAAGACCATTGAGAGATTAGCATGTGTCACCACCTTAGTCACTGTGCCAACCTCGGGACTCTCTTTCTCTGTCCTTTAACAAGGCAATCATTTTGCCTCCCTTCATTTAAAAATCATCTGTCTGCAGCACACATCACCCTATTTTCTCACCTTTACCTTCAAGGGTCCCCAGTGTCTCATATCTATTCCATTCACTAACTCTTTTCATTTTATCTTTATCTCTCTCTCTCTCTCTCTCTCTCTCTCTCTCTCTCTCTCTCTCTCTCTCTCTCTCTCTCTCTCTCGCGCTCTCATTTTTCTGTCTTTATCTCTGACATGTTATTCCCCTCTCTCTCTCTCTCTCTCTCTCTCTCTCAATCTGATGGACAGGGTTTTTATAACCAAGTAAAACCTAGAGAATTGTGATGAGGTGGATCTTCTCTCTTTCTCCTTCAAGCTCCAGAAGACACTCCAGAGGGTTTTTGACTCTCTCTGACCTAAATGAAACCCTGAAGTTTACTGTCACCCACCAAAGTAGCCTTGACTGACCGTGTCTAGTGAAGATAACATGGGGGAATCTGGACTCTCAAAATCTGCAGCTGGATGACTCTTTGGATTCATGTCTGTAATATACTTTTGATCAAATTCGCACTTTGGTTTGAAATGTGGGTCCTTATATTTGATAAATAAGTAAAAGCAGAAAGCAGGTTTATGTGAAGCAGTGTTTGTTATGGAAACCCATGACAGGATTCGACGGTAATGGGTGGTTTTGATTTGCCTCAGAGTGGACATTTTCTGTAGTGGACTGACCTTGCGGTTACATAACAGTACTCGTAGCTGTTGGACCGACAATTATTGATATTATATTCAGGTCAGAAAAAAAATTATATGTATACTCAAGGCTGGTTCCCTGATTGCAAAATTGTAACGAAACAGGCATGCCAAGAAGTAGGCGCGTGAGTCACCAACAAAATTGGAAAATGCATTTCCCTTTACAACATTTCCATTAGCAATTTGCAGCTGCATTGCACCTTTTCAGAGTATTCGGTATCTGTCGTGCAGGTCATGACGATTTTGGTTGATGGTCCGTATGAATAATTTACAAGGGGGAGGAGCAGTACATTTTATAAATAGGTGTGAAGTGGAAGATTAAAGATATTTTAAAGGGTAATTGTGTGTGTGTGTGGTGTGTGTGTGTCTGTGTGTGTGTCTGTGGGTGTGTGTGTGTGTCTGTGTCTGTGTGTGTGCCTGTCACAAGGACACACATTGCACACTCATATCTTCACAGGCTTTGTGAGGTTTAAGTGAACCTTATCATATGTTTATGCCCAAAGCCCCTTTACCTTAGCCAATGTGTCTTATTAAGTCTCGTAGATGCCCCCCAAAAATAAACATGTTGAGTTTGTAAAGTGATTGAAATGCAACAGGCATCCACTCCAGCACACTGCTAGTTTTTGCTCCAGTCACTACGTGTTAGCTACAGTCATGGTGTGCATATCTGACCACAATTGAGTTAGAAGATACTATTGAGATGTAAGCCACTTCACCAGAGAGAGAAGGAACAGTAACTATCAACCACTGCTGTATATAGCCATTTTTTCTCACGAGAATGACATGATATCACATAGCCAAGTAGCCCACCCATTCTGACTTTCGCAAAGCTCACACTGTGAAAGAGTACAGTCTCAATGTCCAGCACAGCCCTATTCTCCTGGCTGATTATGATTCAAGACTTTGACATATGCAGACATTGAAAAGCACCCATTATCATTATCTTCAGAAGAAAGCAGACCAATTATAAACTCCTAGGAAAGCCTCTACTGTAGCCTAATTAATGATAGTGTAACTCAAAATGGTTGTGCTGTAAAATCCTACACTTGGTTAAATTATATTATTGTCAATGTGAAGTAGCTGGTGAATGTGAAGTAGCTTGTAAAGGTTACTTGAATGTAGCTGGTGAATAGGTTGCATTGAACTGTGGTTTTGGATCACACATTTTAGTATGAAGAAATTAAACTCTTTAGGATTCAATTTAATTAAGGCAGTGATGAAAAAAGTTTAGGTCTACTTTCTCTCAAAGCCTGTGTCTAGTTCATCACACAACCACACAGGTCGACAGGTCAAATTTGAGTTACCCCATATTACACATCAACACACTTAAACCAGACTAGCACACAGAATTAAGGCTTCATCTGTTTTTTACTTGATCAAAAACAAATCATTAAATTTCAGTCCACATTTAGAAAACGTGACTACATCAATGCCCAAAGAGACACTATTAAAAACATCCAAACTCTCTGTCAAGTCCAGGCCAGGGCAACTCCACTGTACAATCATTAACATCGTAGCAACAACTTCACCGCAATATCACTGCCACAGTACAGGAGACAACTGTAAGTAGAGGGTCGTGATTGGTTAAACCTCGCAGCACGACGGTGATGGTGAAGTTCTCCGTGAAAGATAAAAGTTAACGGCATTGCGTCACTTTAAACACCCCTTCTAGAAATGTCCCTTCATGATATCCCCCCAAAACACACATCAAGGTAACCATGTTGCTCGCGGTGTCAAGATGAGAGTGGTGACAAAAGATAGTTAAGTCTCTGTTAAAAACGCACTAGACCGTACTTAATGACTTACTCATGTGCACAAAACAATGTAGGCCTACAAACAAAAATAAATTCGGATGAGTTGTGTGGTCCCTTTTTCCTCGATTTCTTTTCAATTTAATATCCAATTGATCCGCTGGATCAACTCTCTTTTCAGTCAGTAATAGTTCACTATTAAAAATAGTTGCCATGGTTTCTCTGCTTCCTCCTGCACTTGACGACAGACGACGCCTTTCATCGCGTGGAAAGTCGTGACATTTCCTGTTCCCGATTCCCGCCCAAAAATGTCAGGAAAATCGGACAGTAAGAAAATACATTAATCTACAATGACCCCTGGAAGGATTTTCGAGTTTTCTGAGCTCACACACAACTGATATTTTCCTCTTTGTCTCCCTGATTTTTGTGCGGATTCGACTTGGCCTTTCCTAGTGACGGCAAAGAGAAGTCCTCTTGCCCGCCACTGGGGTGCGTTCCATTCCTCAATAAGCGCATGTCCCCCAGGGGCATCTGGGTGGAGTTATAGGCTAGCGGGGGGATGGTGTTGACCAGTATGAGCTGCAAGGGTTTCTTCTCAGGCTGATACTTGCAGCAAACGTATCGCGAGAACGCGGCACGGTACGTCTTGTTGAACAGCGTGTACACCAAGGGGTTCACCGCCGACGACAGGTACCCCACCCACACGAACACGTTGAGCAGCCCGCTCATGACCACGGGGTCGCACTTCAGCGGGTCACACACCACCGCCAGCACGTTAGTGATAAAGAACGGGCACCACATGACCACAAAGAGAAAGAACACCACGCCCAGGACCTTGGAAGCTTTCTGCTCGTTGCTGATGGACTGCATGGTGCGCCGGCCATTCGGCGCCACCCCGGGGCCCATGCCCCCCCCCTGCCGCCCCTCCTGCCGCCCCCCCTGCAGCCCCCCCCGCCTCCCTGCTGATGGAGCGCCTGAACAGTTTCTCGGAGGAGAGAGAGGACTGGGGCAGGAAGCCTAGCGTGAGCGTGGTGCTCCACTTGGGCCGGGGTACCAGCTGGTCCAAGCAGAGCGTGGCCTCGTTCTGCAGGGCGTTGATGGTCAGGAAGTAGGTGACCACCATGATGGTGAGGGGGATGAAGAACGCCACGAAGGAGCCCGCCAGGACAAAGCTGCCGTCCGTCATCACACAGCTGCCGTCGCTGAAGACTTTGGAACGGTCCCTTAGACCCAGCACTGGGATGGGCATGGATATACCTGGAGGGAGAGGGGGATGGAGAGAGAGGGGGATGGAGGGAGAGGGGGATGGAGGGAGAGGGGGATGGAGGGAGGGGAGACAGAGAAACAGGGGGGAAGAGAAAGAGAGGGGAAAAGGAAAGAGCAAGTGTGGTGGGGCGAAAAGGTAATAAAGGGAGAGAGGAAAGAGATGGTTAGCTCTGTTCCAGAAGTCACACTTTTTCTTCTCTCCAATAAAGTGTCAATGCCCTGTAACACTGTGGTTGTTGTGTGCAATCCAATTCAGACGGTACTACAGGACAGGAAAACAGATAGCACACCAGTCCTGTGGTGTGTGTATATATCGATGTCAAATTATCTCCAACCTGTTGTTTCTTCCCATCATATATCAATTTAGCTAGAGCAAGATACCTTGGCTTCAATAACAATAGTGTTCATATCTCTTCTGGCTGTCTGTGAGGACAGATAAACCTAGCAATTTCCCCTGGCAGACCTTGCATTAGAAACATCATTATTGCTCAATAACTGAATTTGGAAGGACAGGGAGAGGGGCAGATGCATCTGGAGCCATCCACAGCCTCCAACCTCCTTCGCAATGCGGTTAGTTGCAGACACTATAATAGCCCAGGGGACCCAGGGTGCAACTGGTCCATCGTGGTCGGCCATTTTGGCGCCCCCGTGTCAGTGCAGATTAATATTATGAGCAGGGTTACAGGATAGCAACCATATTAAACATAACCTCACTTACAGCCCATTGCGACTGGATTGGCGATTTAACCTTGTTATTAGCATATGCATTTCCATAAAGTCTGTTTCTAAACCGAACCTGGAAGGAAATTGTATCTGTTTTATCACATATTCATGACATTGCAAAACTTATGAGACCTTTCCATTGGGCAGTTTTATATCTCCTGAAAGGCTGGTAGCCTATCCTCCATTTACCCAATAAAAATGGCGTATAAAACTTTATTAGATTCCCACTTCTGGAATGTTTATGCAGCCACCTTGTGACTTGGGGACAAGGTTCCGTTCTGAAATATTTGATTCTATTATATCCACATGCTGATGATCTGGTAAAAGTGTGAGTTAGTCCAATGGCTTTTTGATGCTTGTTTGTCGACATTGCACCCGATTTTGAACTTGTCGCTGAATTCATTTATTCTACGTGAAACATAAAAAAACAATTTCTAGCTATTTTCATGCGTGTGCCTGTGCATATAATCTTGCAAAACACACAACAAGAACAACAACAACCTTTATTTATAAAGCACATTTGACACAATTCAAATTGATCACAATTCAAAGTGCTGTACATAATACATAGCAGAACTGTGCTATAAAACAACAATTAAAAGTTTCCAAAAGCTAAAGAATAAAAGAGTAGATTTCAAAATATCCAGTGAAGGAGCAGACCTCACATGGTAAGGGGGAGCATTCCAAAGCTTTGGCCCAGCAAACAGACTGCAAACAGGAATACCTCATATAAAACGATTGTATGGTACTATTACTGTACTGCAATTAGTCATGTAGCAGACGCTCTTTATCCAGAGCGACTGACAATAATTACAGGGACATTCTCCCTGAGCCTAGTAGGCCTTGCCCTAGGACACAACATCATCTGGCACAGCCGAGAATCAAACTGGCAACCTTCTGATTACAAGCCCGATTCCCTAACCACTCAGCCATCTGACTCCCCTCCACTACTGGACATGATTATGTATGTGTGTAAAGTAAGTGTGTTGTGTGTTTTTCTGTCTTTTGAGCACGTCAGAGGGAGACAACTCACGCGGCTTGACCCCTCGTTCAGGCTAGTATTTGTGGGTCTGTCTTGTTTTTCTGGCTCTGTTTACTTCTGATAAGGCCACAGACACTTGTTTTGCTGTACATGCTGTCCTATTCTGGGGACCAAGCATCCATCATCTTGCCCTGCTCTCTGAGAATTCAGAAATCAAAGGCGAATTTAGTCTCCTTTTCCACGGCCTCCAACGCATTCTCTCCGTCAGCCAGAAACACAGAGGACAGAGAGCGGTGCGAGGAGATAAATAAAGATGAGAAGTGCTGAACGGGGCTTCTTCTTTTGCATCTGTGTATTCTAAAGATTGAGTGTGTGTGGTGGGTGTCAGACCCCCTGGCTGGAGGTAGAGAGCAGACTGGGTTTGTTTTGTCTGCAGCAACTAGATTCAGCTGAGCTCCGTGATTGCAGAATGAACCCACTCCAACCCAGATGCAGAATTGTGCTCCCTTGATGCACACAACCAGACTATGCGGTCAACAAGGGGTATGTTTGTTGTTGAAGTTTGTAAAGGTGGTTGATGTTTTTTTTTTTTTCTTTCAAAGGAAAAGGTTAATAGAAGAGATGGATGGAAGACCAAGCAGGTCTTTTTTTATGTCCTTGGAACCATTTATTTACTCTAAGTTTCTTCTTTCTCCCATCCAACGCTTTTGCGCCCACTTCAGATGTATTTGTTTCGCAATTTGCACGTAAAAGCATGGCGAGGTATGTACAAACATGCCGCACTGAGGGAAAAGCGCAGACTGGCTGTCGCGGTAACTGAAAATGGCAAGTTGTACTGCATATGATTTCCCAATGAACTGCAGGTTTCGTAAATACGACGTAAACTGAAGTATCACAGTGTGCGCAATCTGCGGGTTGGCCATGGCGCTAATAACGCTACATTTGCTAATGTACATACATGAGGCCCTCAGTGTGACTGACTTTGAACTTTGAACCGACATCAATTGTTAGTGGAATTTACCATGCAAATCTTCAACGCTCAGTTGAAGAAAAAGCACGTTTGAAGAAGCCAAATATATGTCAGCTGCCGTTTGGGTTTTTGGACCAAGGAACATTATTCATTGTGTTGAGCAAGAAAATCCTGTTTTTACAAGGTTGACTGTGTGCCGCCGTGGGGGATTCTCTGTCTCTGACACTGAAACAGCTCTTTCTCTTCGGAGAATAACAGCTCACCTCAATACTGGAGAAGGACCAAATAAGTCTAAACCAAACAATCTTCAACCACCAGTTGGAGAACACCTCATTTAACCCCAACAGTACTCCAGCTTTGTAGTTGTAGCACATCAAAAAGCCATAAATAAAGGATTTAACTTCTGTGCAGGAATGTAACATTCTTTGGCAGGGGTCGGATGGGAAGACTGACGATTTAGCAAGTTGGCTTCTTCGACTCGAGCCGAGCACAGTCACGCAAGCAGACACGGCGTTTCTCGCCCCAAATATGTCTGTGTCAGGGGGACCACAGAATCAAGGCTATGCTAATGCTAATGGGCTAATTAGCAGGTTTCCCGCCATGTTTCACGGGCTGAAATCTGCCTGTGCCTCTAGGGAGGGGCGGGGCTCGGAGGAGCGCCTCCAGCACTGGTCTGTCTGAAAAGCTAAGACAGAAACTACTCTCTCCGCTCCTGAATGATTTAAGACAGGATTTGTTTGATTTTATTCCTTTTTTTTTTCTTCCATCCCTGAAGCCACTGTCTGCTCATCGCGTTAAAATGTTCCAATAAATACTGAAGGGAGAGGTGTGTATGCGTGGACATGTGTGTGTGTGTGGACGTGTGTGTCTGTGGACGTGTGTGTGTGTGGACCTGTGTATGCGTGGACGTGTGTGTGTGTGGACATGTGTATGCGTGGACCTGTGTATGCGTGGACGTGTGTGTGTGTGGACATGTGTATGCGTGGACCTGTGTGTGTGTGGACGTGGATGTTTGTGTCTTCTGACCCACACACACTACAGTGTGTCTTCTGCCCCACACACACTACAGTGTGTATTCTGCCCCACACACACTACAGTGTGTCTTCTGCCCCCACACACACTACAGTGCAGAGTCCACACAAGCCATGCAGTTAAACTCTACATGTAGGTACATTTCCCCTGTTCCGGTTAGGGTGCGGTGACATGCCTCAGATGCGTGTGAGTCAAGGAGAGAAAGGAAGGGGGGGGGGGGAGAGATGGGGAGAGTGGGTACTGTGTGTGAGGTAATAATCCCCCAGCATGCCGTTGTGTACGTCTCTAAGTTGACTCTGATCTGATCAGAAACAGTGTTACAACTCCAGACAAGAGGAACATTTATTCTTGCCTCCGTACATCAGCTCTACACTACCAAACATCGCCTCTCCTCATCCTCCGTTTGACAAACCAGAGGAGAGCAGGGCGAGGCAGATGCACTTATCATGGAGACAAAGCGCACTCAGTCTTACTTCATTCGTACGCAAGCATATCAAAGTTTAGTTTAGCATAATGTAGCCCAGCCTAAGGGCTTGGACCTGTGGAGTAACTCCGAGACAGCGAGCTTATTATTCTTCGTTATTCTATCTGGAGACACTCGTCTTCGACTAAGACCTAATGAGGAGTGAATACAAGGCATAAACACAGCTCAGGTCAGAAAGCTGAGTCATTCATTAGCGTTAGCATTTTGTCAATAAAGTTTTAGTTCAATTGTTAATACATTGAACTGTCGTTATTTTGGTCCACACTGAAGGTATCATCGGAAGTTAATTATGTATTTTTTGCTTACTTGCTTTTTTCAGCACACCGTTCTAGGATAGAGTTTAGATTTCCATAGACTGACCCCTGTCTATCCATCTCAATCTGGCTCAAAATCAACCGTGACAGTTTCCTGACACTGACACTGCACCCCCTGAAAGTGTGTTTTCCTGTCCCTGTGTCAAAGCTCATCCTCTCACTCCTGGATGTCACCCGGCCTCTGCCTCTCCCCTCCTCAGTGGAGGAGTCGTTTGTGCTCTCTTACCCACGGAGATGGTCCACACAGCCATGATCTTGAGGCGGGCCTTGGTATGGGAGTTGAAGCGGCTGTGGTGGATGGGGTTCCGGATGGCGATGTAGCGGTCCAGTGAGATGGCACACAGGTGCATGATGGAGGCCGTGGAGAACAGCACGTCCAGGTAGATCCAGAAGGGGCAGATGGGGAAGGGGAGGGGCCATGTGTAGTCTGGTAAACAGGAGGGAAGTAGAGGAGAGGAGAGAGAGGGACATCTTACAGTAAGATGAGATAAGTGTTAGTTAATGAGTGATATGGCCCGTATAATAGGCTTGTTAACATTAACATGTGTTAATCAGACTTACTAACTTGTGGTCTTATTACCTATGAACTCGAGTATAGCTTATTATAAGCACTTTGATTGAAAGTTATTTTATTTTAATGCTCAGTATGTGAATAAGTATTGAATCTCCGTACTTTAAACCTCCTCTAAAGTTAAATTCAAAGAAGGACATTTAGAAATATTATAACACCTAATGGACTGAAAGCAATAAACTGATGAACTGTGAAAAAACTTTCCAGGCAGATGCACACACTTACAAATTCACAGAAAGTCTAGTTCGTAATAGGTGAACCAGGGCGCAATTAAAATATCGACCTGAACATTTTAACACCCGTTACATTTGTTTTAGTGGAGTTTGTGTCTGCAGTAAAAAAAATATAACGGAGACCTCGTAAAGTCTGATGGTCATGTTGAGCAGTTATAGCGACCAAAAAGCATATAATGTTGTGACCAAAACACATCAAGCTGAATGACTCATATAGATGGAATACATCCAGAAACTCCAAGCCTTACATCAGCGTAGTCAACCCTACAAAGTACCACCTCCACACACACACATATATACACACACATATCATCCATCTGAACAGGATCAAATACATGCCCAGATGTAATGAATTGACTGCTACGTGTCAGGAAAGCAGGGTTTAAACACGGAACTAACCCGGTGTCTAGACACCCCCAAGCACAGCCAAGAAAAACAGGCTGGCTGGAGATGGGAGGAAGCCTTTATTGGCGTGGACCGTACTGAGAGACTCTGACACGGACCGTACTGAGAGACTCTGACACGGACCGTACTGAGAGACTCTGACACGGACCGTACTGAGAGACTCTGACACGGACCGTACTGAGAGACTCTGACACGGACCGTACTGAGAGACTCTGACACGGACCGTACTGAGAGACTCTGACACGGACCGTACTGAGAGACTCTGACACGGACCGTACTGAGAGACTCTGACACGGACCGTACTGAGAGACTCTGACACGGACCGTACTGAGAGACTCTGACGTTCCACTTCATTATCCCTCGTTTTCTCCCTCTGTTGGGGAGGTCAGGATTCTTTCACTTCCCCAGGTGGAACTGAACCTTATTGTAGCCTTATCTGTTTATTTGGGCTGAATGAGGGATGGCCATCACCATGGTCAGCGATTTTTCGCTCTCTCTGTATTTGTACGTTTTTTTTCCAGAACATTCCAGTCGGTTTGTCTTCTGTCACTGACTTTCAGTGAGCTAGCGTTAGCTAACAGAGAAGGAGAGCTATTGAGTTAACCTGACCTTTGGACTAACCACAGTCAATGACTCCCTCTGTGGTCTTCAAAGTCACAATGGTTAAAAGAAACTGTTGAAAAATCACTTATTTTGCCAGACACACACACACAACCACTTGGCAGTGAAACGTTTCCGTTTGTTTTGAAGAAGCACCAAAAGAGAGAGGAGGAGGCACTAGGTTAATTTCAGATTTGTTCCCCATTTCCATCTAGTCTTTGTGTCTGAAGTGGAGATGGGATTGAACAAAGCCCGGGTCGTTGACTGACAGAGATTGAGTGGAATTTTTTATTTGCCACTGAGGCAAAAGGCTGCATATTCTCAGAGAGAGAGAGAGAGAGAGAGAGGGGGAGAGAGACAGAGAGAGAGAGAGAGAGAGAGAGAGAGACAGAGAGAGAGAGAGAGAGAGAGACAGAGAGAGACAGAGAGAGAGAGACAGAGACAGAGACAGACACAGAGAGAGAGAGACAGAGACAGACAGAGAGAGAGAGAGAGACAGAGAGAGAGAGACAGAGAGAGAGAGAGAGAGAGAGAGAGAGAGAGAGAGAACAAGGGACTCAATGAGTGGATAGAGTAAAATTGAAACAGTAAATTGAAATCTCCTGACTCTGATCGAGAAATTTGTTAAATCTGTGTTGCCAAAATCTTGCCATGCATTTGCACTCTCTCTCTCTCTCTCTCTCTCTCTCTCTCTCTCTCTCGTTGACCTCATTACAAACTCTTTCACACCTGTCGTCTGTTAAATGATTGCCAGAAAGTTTCCTACAATCCTGGAGAGATTGGAGAGCTCTTCTTTGGCCTCCCCTCTAGGAGACCAGTCTGTCTCAGTAAAGAGGAAACAGAGAACACTGGAGCACGTTCTTCCCCACAGTTCAAATAGGGAATTTAATTTACCTTATTGATCTATAAAATAATTGCAAAAACTACACTGGAGATAAACCTATTTTCCTCAACAACGTTCCCCTCTATCTACACCCTGAGTGTAACCAGGGAGAGAAACAGGGCTATCAACAAGACAGTAAATAAGCGGAGGGATGCCAGAACATAACGATCTGTAGAAGTTATCTATTTTGCTTGCGGTTCTTATGCCTAAACACCTCCATCATCTCCAGCGACACAAGAGAGAGAAGGGGGAGAGAGAGATGTGGGAGAGAAAGTGGGGAATAGAGAATGAGAAGGGTAACTCAAATGAATCATACTGGTTTTGGAACCATTTTCTCTTCTCGTACATTTTCTCATTTCCTTTTTCTTGAAAAATTCGATGTGACTGACCTGGCCAGTTACATGCTTGCATGCACAAACATTCTACCCAAGGTCAGACTCTGGCTAGGGACTGCTAGGATGACGAGACTACTGCTCTCTCTTCTTGCGTAACAGCATTTAAACATTCCTATTACTTTCTTGTATGTACCTTTATCTGTTACAATAAGTGGATTTGCAATAATGTGCCAGTTGAATGAAGCTTTCCTCTCCTGAATACAGCCATCCCCACCCTGGAAGCAGAACAGAAATGAGTTTTGAAAGAAGGAATGATGGATGGTTGTAGCTGATGTAGATGAGAGGGGGGGAAAGGAACACTTAGACACCTGAGAGGGTAGAACTCAAGTCGGTGTGAGGGTGTGTGCAACTTTGATGTGAAAGTAAACAGTGTTCATGACAGAGAGAGAGCTGAGCTCTCATCGGCCTGTAGAGATTGTCACGGTCTAACCATCCTGTCTGATGACTGATCAACCAGCTGCCCCTCATATGCCCGTCTCCATGGGAACGCTGGCCACCTTACTACAGCCTTTAACAAGAATTGATCTAAATAACCTTGAGCCTGTCATCCGGCTAACAATATTGGGCTTGGGCAAATAAAAGAAATGCAAAGTTTCTATCTATTCAAGATTGAAATCAGTGTGGTGCTAGTCTTATGCTAAGCCCTTGTGTGCTTGTGTCTAAACACTGTGGTGGAAGATATCTTTCTGCTGTAGCAACTCTCACTATGACTCTTCCAACATCCTCTCTCATGGTATGACTCCACAATACATGGATTACTTTGATTACGATTATCAAAGAATTAGTACATTGAGGATCACACTGTTCTTTTCTCCACAAAGGGGGGAGAGATGAGAGAGAGGGGGGCCCACACAGGGGGGCCCCACACAGGGGGGTCCCAGCAGGGGGGACTCTCTATCTCCTCTCCTGTGTGGGGCCCCCTGTGTGGGGCTATGTGAGCCAGGCTCCTCTTCTTATCTCTGGTTGGCACTCTGGAGTCCCCCTGATCTGGAGTCTATTACACAGACGCTGAGAGAAGAGACAGTGGGCCTCATGTACCTACATTCGCAAACGTAGCGCTATTAGCGCCATGGCCAACCCGCAGATTGCGCACGGTTTGATACTTCAGTTGACGTCGTATTTATGAAACATACAAGTCATAGGGTAATCAGCGCCTTTCTCCGCCCACTATACCGCACATTGCGAGCATTTAAACGCGCAATTGAATGGGCCTTCTTAAGGAGAATTCTCTCTTTCTATCATGGATCAGCCACCAAAGTCGAAACAGCGATGACTGTTTGAAATGATCCTGATGCCAATATTTGTAATGTAGTGAGGAGTTTAACAACTGCTGGAATGGAATGTGAACGCTCAGTCGGAGATTTGATGTAATCTTTCTAATTTCTTCCAGTAACTGTAATATTGCATGACTGCTTAATCTGTAACGCGTAATGATTTCGTGTTCACTCAATTCAAAAAGTGTGATCCTTGTGGAAAAAATCCTTTGGCCTTTGTCTTCTTCTTGCTCGGTTACTGCTGCCATTTCACCAGGAGGCATCCTGGTTTACGCCTGCTTTTAAAAAGCGTAGAATTTTCAACGCAAAATAGAGGTGTGCTTTCACAGGCAGTTTTTGTACATACCGTGGAATACATAATTAGGCCACTTAACGCATCCCCTCCCATCTTTTTTTGGGAAACTCCCACTTTCCCCTTGACCCTCCCATGAACGCATATGCATGACACAAAAAGAGCAATTTGCCATTTTCAGTTTCTGCGACAGGCAGTCTGCGCTTTTACCTCAGTGCGCCATGTTTGTACATACCTGGCCATGCTTTTACGCGCAAATTGCAAAACAAATACGCCTGAAGTGGGCGCAAAAGCGTTAGTACATGAGGCCCAGTGTGTCTGTGGCAGAACGTCCGACAGACAGACAGACAGACAGACAGACAGACAGACAGACAGACAGACAGACAGACAGACAGACAGACAGACAGACAGACAGACAGACAGACAGACAGACAGACAGACAGACAGACAGACAGAGACCGGTAGGTGGTCCCCCAGAGAGGCTAAATATGGTGAACAGCTAATCACTCTGCACCCAAACAGTAGGAGGCATCCACTGTCAAATACCTTCAAAACGGAGCGCTTGAAGGTTGCAATCCTTTTTAAAGTCGTTAAAAACGTTCCAGACCACATCTTTTAAATCTTATTCTGCAAAATGACATATCACACTATACCATACTGGATTGTCATTCATATATATATTATTGAAACCCAAAGCCACAGGAAATGCTAGTATGTCAGGTATTTGCCACCTTCCCTGTTATGTAATCTCATTTGAAACAAATGGATAAGTCAAATCAATATGGCGAGGCACTACCTAAGAATTTATTGCAGCTATCGTTGGTGTTTTGGGATAGTGGGGAAAGTGATTTGTTCAGTAGTGTGATGTGGCTGTTAAACACAGACCCATCCTTGACTCTGACCGCCAAATTCCAGGCTCCTCAGATCCTTCTGCTGCGATTTCTATAAACGCTATTTGTATGTCACTATGGATACAATTTTAAGCGTCAGCTAAATCTATGAAATGTAAATGTAGCTACCACAAAGACGTCCAAACAGCTACTGTAGTGAATGGATGCCTTTTAACTTCACAACAACTTAAGGACCAGCCGGAGATAACACACCACCACATAGGAGCTTTTTAGACACAATTTCTATGTGACGCGCAAACTCACAGTGAGTCTGTCTGTTTTTGTGCATATGTGCACCCGCGTTTTTCTAACCAATGGTGCGCGCAGACATGTAATACACACACCTGATAGGTGTATAGTTTCTGACAGTTAAATAACGGCCTTCCGAGGGCTGTTGGCATTTCATGTTTCATTAAGAGTGTTCACCTCATCGGCCCCCATTTAATCAGCATCACAATTTTATCTGCCATTTCGTTAAACCTCGGAGCCTAATTAAGTCGGAGATACAATATCCAGGACCTGACAACACCTGTGTGTCTGAAGCCAGGCTCAGAAACACACGTCGTGAAAGCTATTTAGGTTAGCAGTAGTATGTCTATCCTCTCGTCTCTCTCTCGCTCTCTCTCGCTCGCTCTCTCTCTCTCTCTCTCTCTCTCTCTCTCTCTCTTTCTCTCTTATGTCTTGCTTTCTCCACCTCTCTCTCTCTTTTCTCTCTTCTCTCTCCCTCCATATGTCTTTTTCTCTCTCCACCCAAGAGTAGAGAAACTTTTGTAATTTTTGTTTATTTCCGAAATGTGCGTCTCACTTCCATTATGCTTTCTTGCGTATAACAACATAACAAGGAAGGTTTTATGTTGATATCCAGTCGTATGTCAACAGTGATCTGAATTGTGTAACTAGAGAGACTGTGTGGGGAAGATGTGTGCACTAAAAATGCATGTAGGACAGAGTACTGCTGTTGTTGTTGTGGACGACACAAAACATCACAACAGCAGGTAATGAGGAGTGAGTTGACCTTGAGTAAACACAAACAGTCAATTAGCACATTTAGTCCTCCTCAAAATCATCTCTTTCGTCATCGTCCCTCTCTTTTTTCTCTTGCATTTCTTTTTTTTCCCCTCAATTCACATTTCTTCTCCGCTCTCGGATACACACACCCAAACACACACTGTCTGCAACACACTTTCCTTTTGTCAGCGCAGTCATGGCAACTTGCCATTTTGACACGCACTGGAGGTCGCTATCGCCCTGGTAACAGCATTTTGTTTTGTTTTTTATTTTAAAAAGCTGTACGACTGAAGTGAATTCATAATAAAGACAGATACAGTTTGATGAAAACCACTCATGGAAGTGGTTTATTCAATAGGTTAGATGAAGAAATAAAAACCTGCACATATGCCCATCCATTTAAAGAAGTTCAGTCATTTTATCAGTACAATTTTATTGGTTTCTGAATGAAACTCTTACCCTTAACTCTTAACTGACTTTTGACAGTTGCTGTAAATCTCCATCGCCATGGCTACCGGTTTTGTGGTAGACTGTTGGTGGCAGGACCTTACCAGCTGTGGGTTCTCGAATACAGAAAGTCTGTAATTACCCCTATTCCTTGTTCCCTCACTCATTCTCTTTCTCCTCTCGTTTCCCTGCCGTCTCTACTTGAGGTTGTGAAGGATCATGGGAAGTATAGGGAGAGAGTTCACAATGTGTGCTGTTGTGAGTGTGCGCTGTCTGTCACTAATGTCTGTCTGTGTGTGTGTGTGTGTGTGTTTGTGCGTAAGTGTGTTCAGGCATTCCGCCTCCCTTAACAGAAGACAGGAGAGGCCATCTGTTTGACTGGAAGTGGAATGTTGTTCATACCACCTGTCTGTGCATTCAGGGTTTTATGTTGAGTGTCCTATTCATCTTATAGCCATATCTTTGTCAAACATCTTAAAGTATAGTTTATGTTGTGTAGATAGACATGAGCTTTGGTTTGTGTGTGTGTGTATTTGTGTGTGTTGCCTGTTCATAAGTCAGTCACATAAATATGTATGTATGCGTACCTACTTTTTCCATGAGTGAGTGTGTGTGTGTGTGTGTGTGTGTGCACGCAGACATGCTGTACGTGTAGTACAAGCATGGTCATCTGTTTGTATGTGTGTGCGTTTGTGACATGCTCCCAGTTTGGACTAGAAATCACATCAACAACACACGTTGGTGTAAACAAACACATCCACTTCCGCCTCCGGCTGTTACGTTCATGTTTTTCCTTCTTGCCAGAGACCACCAAACCTTCCTGGCTCCAACTGGTACATCAACACTGTCACCGAACAAAACCCAACCCCTCTCCAGACTAGGACACCAATCAGACTGAGTGTGAGGGATCGTTAAAGCAAAACTTCCTTCCTTACAACTTCTTTCCAATTTTCTTTTTTTTGTATTTCCTATTTCCCACCCTTTAGCTTCTTGCAGGATCTTTCTTCAAACTCTTAATGTGTTTGTTGTAAAGTTCTCTCTGATCCTTACTGTTTCCTCTGAGTATACAGTGTGTTACTTTTACTATCTGTGTCTCTTTTTCGAGCTCTCTCTCACTCTCATTCTCTCACCACCTCCAGAGATTCAGGCATCACTGACTCCCATCGCTCTCGTCTTCTAATCATGCACCCTCTGTCTCTCCCTTTCTCTCTCCGTACCCCCTCTCTCTCTGTCCCTGTCCTTGTCCCTGCCTATATTTCTCTCCCTCCTCATCCCTTTCTCTCTCACAGTCTCTCTATTCCTGGCCCCCACCCCCTCTCTCTCCTGTCTCACACATTTCTCTCTCTTTTTCCCTGTCCCTCTCTCTTTGTGTCTAACAGTCTCTCTGTCCCCTCAGTCTCTGTCTGTCTCTCTCTCTCTCTTACGGTCTCTCTCTCACAGTCTCTCTCTCTCTCTTACAGTCTCTCTCTCACAGTCTCTCTCTCTCCTGTATCTCACATCTTCTGTCATCCTCACCACCACCCCCCCCCTCTCCCAGGGGGATTCAGATTCATCAGTTGCTTCATCTTTCCCATTTCTCTCTCTCTCCTGTTGGTCTGTTTATTTTCCTGCCGTTCCATATCCTCTTAGTGACCTGTGCCCTGCTATCGCACATCTGGTCTGTAGGAGCAGATAATGATGAGGCTGTTTTGTTGTGGTTTTGTTTTGTTGCGTGGTCGTGCCTGAGAGGAAGCCTCTGTTCATTCGAGAGCCGGCTGGTCTTTTATTTCCCTCGTTTTTTTTTGCCAGCACTTTGAAATTGAAACCGACTCGAAAATGATTGTCTGTTCCAAACAGCGTCTAAACATCTACATTTGAACTTGGACTTTTTTTCCACCAGAAAAGCTGGACTGGGCCTTTCGCTTTCTTCTTCACTTTTCATTATCTTGTTCTGTATCCCATCTCTCTCTCTTTTTTCCTCTCTTTTTTCTTTTCTCTCTCTTTTTCTCATGCTCTGACTGTCGCTCTCTTTCTCTTTCTTTCTCTCTCTCAAATCTCTCTTTATCCATTCTCATGGGATTACAGTATTATTTCTAATCTAAAGGGAATCAACCATAAAGATTTTGAATCTCATAAAACACATCCACGCTTCTTCAGAAAACATTATTTGCCAAAGCTTCACTGTGTCTTCACAGCATGTGTGTGTGTGTGTAACGCTCTCATATTTGATATGCAGCTACAGCAGATGAGGCGTCAGTGTTTTCCAAAGGTTTGACACGATTGGACGTTGTCGGGCCAAAAGTATTTCTACTCCTCCTCGGTGAAAGCCAGAGCGGTTGGGATTCAGGCTGATAAAGAAGCATCTGCTCCGACTAGCGTGGAACCTGCCGGAAGCAGGATGGAACAGAGCTCACCTGCAGCGTCTTCTAACTCCCCAGGAACCTGTCAGAGGTTCAAACTGCCACAGTTTGAAAGCAAGGTTACGTTTTTTTTTTTTTTTCGACGTGTAGCAACTCTCTGAGAGAGACAGAGAGACAGAGAGAGGATGACAAGGAGGGAGGAGGAGGAGAACGGCGCCGTTCAGCGGCGCCAGAGTGGTTACAAAGGAAGACGAGACACTGGTGTAGAGCAGGAGAGATGGTGCGAGGCCCTGAAGTGAGGGGGACCGACAGAGAGACAGTGAGAGGATTACGGAGAAGGGAGATCAGTCAAGAGATTAAGCCATTTATTTTCTTCCAGGGAAAGTTGAGCCAACATCTTGCTATCGTCCTTAACCACGACAACAGAAGGCTCTGTCTTCAATACACACCTCACAGCGGACAACAATGTAGGGTTGGTTTTGGAGAGGAAGCACGAGCGAGGCGATGGCTCACAGGAGGTCTTTCCATCGTCTAGATGTGAGCCATCTTGATGCTTCAGAGCACTTTGTCAGATGAAGGAGTCTCTCCTCTGTTCTGAGTGTTTCCTAATGCCTGCTTGTTAAACCATCAGAAGACGGTCACTGTTTGCTCACAACCACAGCACCAGTATTCAGAGAACACTCCCTTGGTGATTTACTGGGTCTGCGAGCGGCACCCCCTGCCAATGGTGGAAGATTTACAGCTGAGCTAAAGGCTTTCACCCAAATTACAAACTGTTTACATGCGGACCCCCTATCCCTTACAGTTTCCCCTGGAATTGTGGGATACGTATCGCTGTCATCGGTCAAGAGGTGTCCCATCTCGTAATTGCTTCAACAGGACAATTGCGCAATCATAATGATACCTTTTCTGGTAATGAGAGGCCTGTGGCACCATTGAGTCTCTGCGATGGCAAACGGCATTGTGTTTGCGCTCCACTTTCTGTTACAGATTAATCCAATCGGCCGTGACAGTGTGGCGACTCGAGAAAATAATTACAAACTGTCTGTAGCGTTTCCCGCTGCATCACAATGTTTAATGACTTCTTTTGTCTTCTCATTAAAGAGGCAACATCTAACAGGCAAGACAGGTCGGTCTTTCCCCAATGCTTTCCCTTCAAACCAATTTAGCGTCCTCTTTCTGATGCAAATTAGTTTTCTACTTAGGGCTTAAAGCCCTCCTATGAAAGCAATGACTCGTGGCATTTACACATTTCCACAGGAGTAGCTTGGGAGGGGTAAACAAATGAACTAGGGACTGGGTTCCATGGGAAGTCAGAGGGAGAGACCATGAAAGAGAACCAAAGTGTGGGGGTGGGGGTGGGGGTGGGGGTGGGGGTGGGGGTGGAGGGTGGGGGTGGGGGTGGGGGGTGGGGGTGGCGGCAAACAGTGGGATATCTGGACTTGGTAATAAGATAGCAAGGCAGTCCTAAAGATAAGAAATCGATGTGAAAAATATGATCATACTGTATTTTGATGATACAATAACTAAACCAATTGGACAGGGACCACTTAGAACGAAGGAATGGTCCATAAATCCCTCATCTCTAGGGTCCCTTGATGGAGCCAATAGTGAACCTGAACCATCCTCACAATGAATACATGCATGAGAAATGATGCATCAAGCCAAACTCATTCCAAGACGTGAAATTCATCAACAAGGCCTCTTGCCTCCATGTGTTTAGTGACAAACGGCAACAACAAACAGTCTCAAAGAACAGAGTCCAGCCAGCCGTGAAATTGGACATCTCAATACACGGTGATGTTGATAATTGAAAAGCTTTGATACAACTCTCTCAGGAACCACTAGCTACAGTGAACTGCTCTCTGAAACTTTCACAACGACAGACGCCCATCATCAGATAAAGTGCGAGTTTAAGTACCACACTTATTTTTCACACATATATTTCTTCACTGTACCGTCCAAACATTTGTTACTGCTTGATTATTTAATCTGGCACATGATGCGAGCACACACATACGCATCACACACACTACAAACACACACCACACAGAATCTCGCACACACACACACACCAGCACACTTACTGTAGAGGATGGTCACCATGGAGACAGGCATGACCAGGACCCCCAGCAGCATGTCTGCGACGGCCAGCGACATCAGGAAGTAGTTGGTGGCGTTCTGGAGCTTCTTCTCCAGCGACACGGCCATGATGACCAGGATGTTCCCGGTGACCGTCACGGCAATCACCGCCAAGATCAGCAGCGCCGCCCAGTTCTTCTGCACCCCAGCTGGCGTCGCCGTGACACACCCCACCGCCCTGGCCTCCTCCCCAGCTTCCCAGACCCCCCCGCCCTGGGACCAGTTCCCAAGCGTCATCTCCATCTCGCCGCAGCCCGGCACCGACACGTTCCTGACTACGTTTCCCAGGGTACCCTGGGCTCCGGGAGGCCAGGGGTCAGGGTCGAAGAGCACGGACGCGGTGGCTCGGACAGGGGACGAGATCAGCTCTGAGATGTTTCCTCCTCGCAGGTTCATCGCTTCGCTGCCACGCATCCAGCTTTTCCAGTCTTTACCCAGACAGGCTGCTGTGGTCTGTTACCTGGCAAGGTGCGTCAGTGCAGAGACACCTCTGGTGTTCGTCTCCTTCATGGTGCCCGGAGCCGAGCAAACGTCCAGTGAACGTCCAGTCAGTGTCCGCTTCACAGCCCCTGATGAGATGCTCTGCCCAGAACGCAAGGAGGAGAAGCTGTGGGACTCGTGGAAAAACGACGGATTTCTGTGAACAGAACAATGACTTCCACTTAGCTGCTAACTCATCTGACAGCAACAGCCCTGACTGTTGTTACAGTAATGGTAACACTAACCAATTGTGAACAGTGATATTCTAAGAGTGGAATTGCTTTGTAATTATTCCAAACCGACTGTGGTAAATCCCTGTGAATATGTCCACCGCATTCAAGAATTATGTTCTTTATACCAGACACAAGATCAAACCTTCTGATGTGTAGATTTTTGAAGACAGGAGTAAAGATGTTTGAAGTCTCACCTGCTACCCTGCTTCAGTACCAGGTTGTCCAAAATCAAAAAATTAGACTTAAAAGGTCCAATCCATTAGAAGTTATTGAGTCCTTATAATCCTTTTACTTCTACGCACCCTCAGAATAGGAATGCTGATTCTGGGAAGTAAAATCATCTTTTAGAGACGGGAGGGCAGAAACGCAGGGCGGATCGTTTTTTTTCATGCGACTCCTAGTTCCATGTCTGCGTGCTGGAGTTAGAGGAGAGAGACCTCCACTGAGTTTAAAGGACAGCGATCACCCTTTGTGATTCCTGCGGCTCAGTGGCGTGTGTGTGTGTGTTAGAATCCTCAGGTGTTTCTCCTGCACTCACTCACGACCACACCTGTGCTTGTGTGTGTGCTCAATGGAGATGGATCAGGAGCATGATAAGTAGTGACAAGTGTCAGGCACGCACACTCTCACAAACACACACACACACACAAATATCCCACAGTGCTCTACGAGGATCCTGCTGAGCAGGTTGTGATAAATAGAAAATCCTGGTCTGGGAGAAGAAAAAATAAAAGACTTGTTTTCTTTTCAAATGATTCACACGCGCACGTCCTCTTTGAATCTCTCTCTCTTCTTTGATGAGTGATAGGCTGCCCAAGTCTCCCGTATCGAAAAGCAGTTCAGTAATCCTCCACATTCAGTCAGCCTAACTTCAGCATGTAGTGTCTGTGCTCACGCTGTGTTCTCTCTCTCTCTCTCCCGTCTGTCTCTCTCCCTCGCTCCGCTGTGGATCTGCTCCACCCCTCTCCCTCCCCCCGATCCTGATTTGCACCGCTCCTGTAAAGGCTCTTCCCCTTCGCCGTCCTTGCTCTCTCTGCTCCTCTCCAGCTCTCCCTTCATCCTCCTCCCATCGTCAGCTCTCCTGACTCCTCCTCCCTCTCTCTCTCTCCTGAACCCCCCTCCCTCTCTCTCTCCTGACCCCCCCTCCCTCTCTCTCTCCTGACCCCCCCTCCCTCTCTCTCTCCTGACCCCCCCCTCCCTCTCTCTCTCCTGACCCCCCCTCCCTCTCTCTCCTGACCCCCCCTCCCTCTCTCTCTCCTGACCCCCCCTCCTTCTCTCTCTCCTGACCCCCCCTCCCTCTCTCTCTCCTGACCCCCCCTCCCTCTCTCTCTCCTGACTCCTCCTCCCTCTCTCTCTCCTGACACCCCCTCCCTCTCTCTCTGTCTTCCACACCTCTCTCGCTCTTCTATCCGACACAAATCCTCCTCTCACTCTGTCTCACTGACAGTTCCTCTGACACAGTCAGTCCAGGGGCCCTTGGTGTCTCGCATAGTATGCACACACACACACACACACACACACACTCACCTACACACACACACACACTCACACAAACCTACATGCACACACAGACAGTGGCAATTACAGAACAGTTAAGCTATTGAAAAATAGAAGTCTTAAAAGTTTGTTTGGGGTTATCAATCAGCCGTGCACTGACAGCTGGAGGATATATACAGAGCAGGGGAACCCACCAGGCTGTGACAGCACACACACTGAACACACACACCTTCCTCACAGACACAGTATCCCACATGACAGAGCATTGCTAGGGGCAGCCCACCCCCACACTGCCTGGGACACCTCCTCCCTATCCCCGGGAGATACACACATTCACACACACACACTCAAACACTCGCACACTGCACGTCACGGAGCAGTGTCCTGGGCTGGGGTGCGAGATAAGAGGAGGAGAAACTCCTCGTGAGGAGAAAGGAGGAGCTCAGGACTAAGGGGAGAGTCAGTACCAGTATGCAGCAGATACAGTATCACTCTCTCCAACGCAGTCAGCCGTGTGTGTGTGTGTGTGTGTGTGTGTGTGTGTGAGTTCAGCCTTCCCCTTGTCCTCCTCACACTCGTTAGCGACGTCAGAGCCATTTGCCAGAGTCATGGGAGAGAATGGAAGGTGACAGCCACGAAGCGATGACTGTTCTACTCCGTTTGCCCTTTCAATTAGCTGCATGCTAATCAGACACCATAGCTTTATACCGCGGCTGTGTTGAGTAAATAAGTTGGCGCCAATTAGCAGGGAAACATGCCTGCTGACTGGTCGAGATAACTAGCCTGTGCTGGAGCTGTGCTGCGGTGCATACACCAGGCTGTCACACAGCAGAACCTGCAGACGCCGTCCAGGATCCTGCAGTGCTGCACAGATCCTCCTGGTTCTGAAGATGGATAGTCTTCCAGGGTGCTAAACTCCCCGCCCTTTAAGGTTAATTTAATTTAACGTGTTAATTTTGTTCGTATGTGTGTTATGGAGTGTGTGTATGTGTGTGTGTGATGGTGTGTGAGTGTGTGTGTGTGTGTGCGATGTAGTGTATGTGTGTGTGTGTGATGGAGTGTGGTCAACACAGTGATTCACACCATAACCCAGACGGCCCCACTTTTATTCCAGGCCAGATCATTTAGCGGGAGCAGCCCGTAGGCTTGTTTATGACTGGGCACTTGATGAAACCACCAATAAAAAAGAATCCAAAGAAATTTATGGAGGCAGCAGACTAAATTACTCCCATTGTCATAAAGTATAAAACAAGACTTGTCGGAATTTATGACATTAATTTTCCTTCAACTCCCTTCCATTCTCTTTCTTTCTTCTTCTTTCTAAAATTCAATTTCTCTCTGACCTTGTTTTTCCTCTTCTGGTTCACCATTTTCCCCTTTCATCATCTCTCTCTTTCTCTTTCTCTCCCTCTCCTTCTCTCCCTCCGTCTCTTTCTCTCCCTCTTTCTCTCTCTCCCGTGCACTCTCTGACATCATTATTTTATGATACTGCAGTGTTATTATACAGTAGGTGGGGCTAGTGACTAGCCTTCAGGTGGTTAGGGTTTATTTGATTGGTGGATAAGTGTTCGTCATATCGATAGTCGTGTAAGTATCTCTTTGGAGATGTTTGAATTAGACATTTCATTTAAAACAAGTTAATGGAACTGCAATTTGCAAAGAGCAGATAATAACTACATGGGAGATATTACTGTAGCATTTAGCAAACAAGACAGCGTAATAAGTTGTTTTTAAGAGTTCTCAAACTGCACACTAATACAGTAGTCTAAGCACGCACACACAAGCATTGCACACACAAACCGACACACTCGCACGCTCACACCCACACACACACCGTGCAATCTGCAGGTTCTGATGCAGAAATCCTCCCCCTTCTTGAACAATATTTAAAACATTCTGCCTTTTAGAATCCTCCATTTCTGCCGTCTTGAAAGATGCAGTCGTCCATCCTTACTTCCCATCAGCATCTGAATGCGTGGATCAGCCCTTCTGTACCCCACTCTGACAAACTCTCATCCTACCACCTTACCAATCGGAAAAAGGTTGTTCACTTAAGTCTACTTTAAACGAGCGTAATACATTTTGAAATTTTGAAAGTGTAGAATAGTTTTTTCTGATTTTGCCCATATACGTACTTATTGTCAACTTCAACATGCGCAAAGTTTGTTTTGTTCTTAAACTTTTGTAAGTCCACTTTAAGTAGGATGTTTTTTTTCGCTTGGGTTGGTATAACAGGGTGTGCATGTGGCTCTGTATGAGGCTCAGCTACCCCCAGCTGTCTGTATGAGGCTCAGCTACGCCCAGCTGTCTGTATGAGACTCAGCTACCCCCAGCTGTCTGTATGAGGCTCAGCTACCCCCAGCTGTCTGTATGAGGCTCAGCTACGCCCAGCTGTCTGTATGAGACTCAGCTACCCCCAGCTGTCTGTATGAGGCTCAGCTACCCCCAGCTGTCTGTATGAGGCTCAGCTACCCCCAGCTGTCTGTATGAGGCTCAGCTACCCCCGCTGTCTGTATGAGACTCAGCTACCCCCAGCTGTCTGTATGAGACTCAGCTACCCCCAGCTGTCTGTATGAGGCTCAGCTACCCCCAGCTGTCTGTATGAGACTCAGCTACCCCCAGCTGTCTGTGTGAGACTCAGCTACGCCCAGCTGTCTGTATGAGGCTCAGCTACGCCCAGCTGTCTGTATGAGGCTCAGCTACGCCCAGCTGTCTGTATGAGGCTCAGCTACGCCCAGCTGTCTGTATGAGGCTCAGCTACCCCCAGCTGTCTGTGTGAGACTCAGCTACGCCCAGCTGTCTGTGTGAGACTCAGCTACCCCCAGCTGTCTGTGTGAGACTCAGCTACCCCCAGCTGTCTGTATGAGGCTCAGCTACCCCCAGCTGTCTGTGTGAGACTCAGCTACCCCCAGCTGTCTTTATGAGGCTCAGCTACCCCCAGCTGTCTGTGTGAGACTCAGCTACGCCCAGCTGTCTGTATGAGGCTCAGCTACCCCCAGCTGTCTGTATGAGACTCAGCTACCCCCAGCTGTCTGTATGAGGCTCAGCTACCCCCAGCTGTCTGTATGAGGCTCAGCTACGCCCGGCTGCCAGGGCGATCTCCAAGCATGCCTGCGTTCCCTCTCCGCACGAAAGGAAGACGATGACAGGTTAATGTTAGACGTGGCAGGTGTCCTGTCCTAATGTCCCTTCATTCTGAGCAGCAGCACGTGGCTGACAAGCTGTGCCAGGAGGTCCCAGGCTTGGCCGGGTCTCTGCCCTGCGTACCCAGCCCTGCGAGGCCCAGGCGGCAGGGGTGTGGTGGGCAGAGATAGTTGTGGATGACAGCCGTCAGTGTGCGGACGGTAAAGGTCCGTCCGTTTCAATGTAAGGTACCGTTCCTAGTGTCTGTGACTGTCAAATGAAGGGACAGGCAGTACAAGCTGGTCTGCTGTGTCGTTATTGTAGGAATCGTGTATGTTGACCTTGAGTTTGGATGGACTGCTGCTTACATGGACGGATATAGCTCAGAGGTCGCAGGTTCAAATCCCTCTCATTTGTCACTTTGGATTCAAACGCTTCGGCCAAACAAATGCATTACACATCACACCTAAAGTTCTATAGGGGGACTGTGAGCACTGGCGCTTTAATGAGGCCAGTCTGCAGACCCCATCTCTGTAGTGGGACCCCCATCTTACACACAGCTTCATGACTAATGACCTGTCGTCGTTGTTCAGCCAGACAGATAAGATCAGGCCGGAACCAGGGGAGAGGAGCACAGTGGAGGATCTGGAGTCGGAGCTAGGCTGCAGGAACATCCTCCTGTCAGAGGACTCATCCAGAGTGCAGCTATCACACGCACACTCTGAGAAAGAGACTTGTGTACACAATGTAGAGCTGTTTGCATAACTGAAAAGCATAACACCTCCTTGTCTGTAAAGGCTCCGTCACACCATAACGTTCTGGTCAACGTTCTCTGAAAGTTGTAATCGTTCCATTTCAAGCGTTGTAGGGCAAGGTGGACACATCTGGCGTGTGACTAATGTGTGACTATAACGCATGACTAGCCTGGGACTGACGCATGAGGAGCGTGTAACAGTGACCAAGTCAGACACCCCTGAAAACTAAGCGTGTGAGGACGTGTCACTGGGTCGCGACGACGTGTGACGAAAGCAAACAATGAAAACGAAGCAAACAATGAATAACCAAGTAACACTAGGGTAACAACTGACCAACGATAGCCAAACGCGTGCAACGTTAGTCAAACGTTCCACAAATGTTATCCAGCATTTAAAATTAAACGTTGAAGAACGGTGGTCTCCATGAGAACTTTTGTGCATGTTCGAACTTTTGTGCATGTTTTTGGACCACCGTTCTCCGCCGATCATCGCCGTTGACCAACGTCACCAGCGTCCGCACAACGCTCTTCTGGTGCTGTACCAGCACTATACCAGCGACCATGGACAATTAGCAACGTTTCCTCTAACGTCATAGAACGTTGACCAGAACGTTATGGTGTGACGGGGCCTTTAGTTACAGTATGTAGAACTGTTTCAGGCAATTAAGAATCATTAACGTTACTGTAGGTTCCCAAATAGAACCTTCTGGCCTGGCTTCTATGTGGAAGCAGTGTTCTAGAACCCAAATCAGGTTCTATCTGACCCTTGATGGGTTCCATTGGGAAGTTCGGAGGTAATGCTAGGTACACCAAGCTAGAATGCAGCAGTAGAATGTGGAAAGCCCCAAAAAGTATGAGGGATAAATGGAGGGTTAAGATAGGGGGTTAAACGGGACTTGTCTCTCTAAATACTACGTTGGCTGCACAATACAAGCCTGAGGATCACAGGGCTGTGTGATTGCAGATGATTACAGTCACGACATTGTAGAATGAGTTGCCTTGTTGATTGGAGGTAAAAATCAGGTAGAGCATGAAACTTTCTGTCCCTGGTTGAACTGATCTCTGACTCAATCCAAACTCCCATCATGCTTAGTGTCTAACTGACGCACATCCTTGTTCTTCTGCTCACCTTACGCACTATGTAAACGTTACTTTGGATAAGCGTCTGAGAAATGAAGAACATGTAAGAACGTCCAACCTATTTGAATGGTTCAAGACACCTTCATGGTTTTAAAAACCCTGGATGAGGATGTAGATGGAAATACACACACGGCTGTATGAGTCTGTAACGATTCACTCCTTCAGTGTCATGCAGAGTTTTTCTTTTTCCGGAACTGACATAACTAGAGGATGTCACACACACACACACTGCCTGTCACCTTATGGAACCTCTTCTTTGTACTCTTCCTCTGCGGTTCCCTCGCTCTTTCATCCTCTTCCTTATTTAATCCTTTCCTCTGCTTTTCCACCTACTTCTTTCTTTCTCTCCCTTTTGTCTCTCTTTCTCTTTCTTTTTCTCTCTCTGTCGCTTTCTCATCCTCCCTCCCTCCCTCCCTCCCTCCCTGCCTCCCTCCCTGCCTCCCTCCCTCTCTCTCTCTCTCTCTCTCTCTCTCTCTCTCTCTCTCTCTCTCTCTCTCCCTCCCTCTACCTCTCCCTCTCTCTCTCTCTCTCTCTCTCTCTCTCTCTCTCTCTCTCTCTCTCTACCTCTACCTCTACCTCTACCTCTCCCTCTCCCTCTCTCTCTCTCTCTCCCTTGTGTGACTGTCTCCCATCCTCAGTCTCTGGTGTCACTCAGAGGGGACATGTCTGCCGGGTGTCAAGTCTCTGAGGATGACGGAGGCTCCAGGTCGCTGTGGGGAAGGTGGAGTGCTGGCTGTGTTCCTGCGGGGGCCTGCCAGGCATGGGGGCTGCTGAGAGACCAGCTCTGCCCTTGACGAGTGAGACAGCGAAAGCTGCCCCCAGAGTCGTGGCCGTGATCATCGAGAAAAGGAGCATGCCCAGGAGGACGTGCAAGAACCGCCCGCTGGTGTGGTGGCAAAGCCTTTTGTTTGCATTCACTTTCTCCCTCTCCTTCTAACGGTGTCTCTCTCTCTCTCAATGTTGACCTCCCTTGATCTCTCTCTCTTTTTCCTTACTTACCTCCTACAGCCTCTCTTTCCAGGTCTCTTTTTTTCTATCTCTACCTCCCTCTCTTTCTACCCTGCTACTTTTTTTTCTCTCTCTCTTTCCTACTCCACCTCTTCCTCTCTCTCTCTCTCTCTCTCTCTCTCTTTCTCTCTCTCCATCCTTCTGTGTCCCCCTGGTTCTCTCCTGGGCTGTCAGTTTGTCTCAGTCAGCTATAGAGCAGGTGTAGATTAGGGAGAATTAATTCCTGCTGGAAAGCCCTAAATCCACACACACACACTCCCTCAGTCTCTCTCTCTCCTCCATCCCCCCTTTCTCTTACCCTCTCGCCATACAGTATATCCTTCTTTCTCTCTCTTCTCTCTCTCTCTGTCCTCCCTCCCTCAACCCACCACCTTTTTCCATATATCCCTCTTTCTCTCTCGTTCTCTCTCATTCATCATCTCTCCGTCTCTCCGTCTCTCCTTTGCTCTGTTCTCTCTCTCTCTCTCTCTCTCTCTCTCTCTCACTCATCATCTCTCCCTCTCTCCTTCTCTCTGTTCTCGTTTTCTCTATTTCTTCCTCCCTCATTTCTCTCACGGTGTCGACAGCCGTTCCAATCGCCACAGTAAATCCTCCAGCTGATACGATTAGTTAATTACTCACACAGTAAGAATTTATTCTGAACTTTGATGTCGCCCTTGTCTTTTTGCCCTTGAGGATTTCTCTGTCTGCGTTCGAGCTGTGAGCTGCGAGCTGGCAAAATGTGCCGCTCGGATGATGGGATTTGGGTAGATTTAGCCAGGCTGGAACCGGGCTGGCACAAGTTGGGCTCAAATTAGGCAAGCATGGATTAGGCAGCTCACCTCCTCTGCACAGTTAGATGTGAGCATGCTGAATCTGTAAACTAACTACTTAGCTGAAATGTCGCCCACCCACGCTATCAAAGCCCACGTTAGCTTTCCGTGATGTTGCTGTCCAATCCTCAAGAGGGCGGGTGTGTGTTTGGGTCAAGAAACACTTCTGTCTGTAAACCCAATCGGGGGCTTGAGCTCTCAGTGAAGGTGTGGCTATTGGGATGTCAGATTCATTAAAGCATGGGTTTTAGTTTTCCAGGGAGGCGGATTCCACACAGGGGTGGGGGTGGCGGTGGGGCATGTGGGGGGTGTGTAGTCATCACGGCCCGAGGGGGACGATGTTCTTGCGTCATGTTTGCGTCCAGTTTATCTGCAGCACTGTTGGGCGCCTGATGAAAAGCAAAGGCCTTTCTCTCCTCCCTCCCCCGTCTCTCATCCAGATCTGCTCTTAACCTTGGCGCCGGGGCAACGAGGGAGACTCGGATGAGAGATCTCTGGTCTCTGATTTCTCTCTGACGTCTGAGTCATTGTCCTGTTTCTCACTGCACAGTGTTGTGATGCGTCTGTTACATGTGCTGTGTTAGGTTTTCGTTAGTTTATCAGTGTTTTTTGCGTATCAAAAAAAAACATGCAGTGAAAGGTGTTTCATGTCATTCCAGGGGCTGTTTGATCTGTAAATGGTGCGCGTTTGAGATGTTGGAGTCAACATGTGTGTGTGTGAGTGAGTGAGTGCGTGTGTGTTTGTCCTTTGACTACGCTCATCATTGGAAATTGGAAAAACTTCATCTATTTCCCCTCGGCCCTTTGCTCCTAAATATCAACTGTCAATCATCCTTCCACTGCCTCTCCGTCCTGGACAGTGCCCTTCAAAAGCCCAAAGACCTCACATCCTGAGAGGAGGCCTTCTGAAGAAGGCAATCTAGATATCATCGCGTTGATAATGAAAATAGTGGCTGCCATTGACAGAGCAGAGATATTTATAAACAGCTCCTGTAGGGCAGCTCTGAAGACAGAATGTACTCTTCCCACTCTTTCTTCCTCATGTGCGCCAAAATCAAAACTAATTTGAAATGGCTGCATATACAAACTCATAGCCCTGTGTCGCAACTCCCTTGAATGAACATTGGGAAAGCAATACAGTCCCTCCAAGGCTTGTGGCACGTGGAGGGTGTGGTCTGCAGTGTGCTGCGACCCTCGGCGGGCAGCGTGGGACGTCAGCATGTGACGTTGCTGTGAAGGCTTCCTGGGTTCCTCGAGCCTGAGTCAGCGGGCGGAATGTTGAGACGGCCGCGCTCGCACGCAGCGGAATGATGGGAAACGCTGAGGGAGGGAGGGAGGGAGGGAGGGAGGGAGGGAGGGAGGGAGGGAGGGAGGGAGGGAGGGAGGGAGGGAGGGAGGGAGGGAGGGAGGGAGGGAGGGAGGGAGGGAGGGAGGGAGGGAGGGAGGGAGGGAGGGAGGGAGGGAGGGAGGGAGGGAGGGAGGGAGGGAGGGAGGGAGGGAGGGAGGGAGGGAGGGAGGGAGGGAGGGAGGGAGGGAGGGAGGGAGGGAGGGAGGGAGGGAGGGAGGGAGGGAGGGAGGGAGGGAGGGAGGGAGGGAGAAGATAGAGACAAGAGTACAAGCAGAAGGTAGGAAAGGGCGGCCGGGTTACATACAAACAGACTCTACCACATGCATTCAACCATCCACGACGCTATGTTGTATATTTGGGTTGAGCCCTGACCATTTTCCAGTAGACCTCCAACCGTAGCATTGTGATTATTTCTACTAAACTAGAAATATACTAGTATACTTATTACTAGTATACTTATTACTTATACTATTTCAGCTGGCCCTGAATGAACATGAAACACAAGCTGGCACCTCCAGTTCACCTCATCATATCTGTCAACTACCAATAGAATGTAATCTCCCTCCAAGACAATAAAGATCCATGCCTCACCAAACCAAATAATGAACGTCTTTGGTGACTCATGACTGAACAATATGTGACAGCTTTGTTCTGTGACGGGAAGCTGACACCAGTGAAAGAACAGCCTTAGCGCCTCCAGTGTGCCAGTCTGTCACTGCCAAGCAGCCCATCTCCACTGTCTCTCTCTGGGCTAGCCAGCTCTGATGTCTCAGAGTGGGCACTGGAGGCCTGGTTGGAGCTTGGCACTGGGGAAGAGATGGAGAGAGGGGGAGGACAGGGGAAGAGGGAGGGGGAGAGGGAGGGGGAGGGGGAGGGGAGAGGGAGAGACAACCCACACTGACAAACAAAACAACAGAATTGTTGGAAGAGTGTCTTATTTGTTTGGTCTGCAGACTCACTTCAGGCACTGCATTTGGATGTCTACATTTGTCTACGGAAATGCAGATCCTGATGACAGACAGCAGGCTGTGTATCGTTTCCTTTTCCAGCCAGCCAGATATTTCTCTCTCCCTCCCTTTATTGCTGTTTCCTTTCCTGGGCAGTGAATCGGGCTATTCTTGTGAGGTGACCCACAGTGTACCCTACCTGCCAGAAGCCATATGGCTCTGCAGTTATTACTGTACTTGCAGTAAAGATGGATTCATCCTTTCTCTCCGAGTGACACCAGGATCCTGCCTGGGGCAGGGGCCCACAGATAATAGCTCTGCAGACAGAGATGCAGTACTGTTCCATAGTGTATGAGTCTTCCTCTTTCCCTCTGCTGATTTATCCACATCACCCTCTCCTTCTCTCTCTCCCTCAGTCTGTCTTTCTGTCTCTCTCTCCTGTGCCCCGTCCATCTCTTTCCCTGTCTGTCTCTCTGTCCTTCTCACTCTCTATCTCTCTCTCTCTTTCTCCTTCTCTCCTTCTCTCTCTCTGTCTCTCTCTCTCTCCCTCTTTCTCCTTCTCTCCTTCTCTCTCTCTGTCTGTCTCTCTCTCTCCCGCTCTCTCCTTCTCTCCTTCTCTCTCTCTGTCTCTCTCCCTCTTTCTCCTTCTCTCTCTCTCTCCTCTCTCTCTCTCTCTCTCTCTCTCTCTCTCTCTCTCTCTCTCTCTCTCTCTCTCTCTCTCTCTCTCTCTCTCTCTCTCTCTCTCTCTCTCTCTCTCTCTCTACCTCTTTATCCTTCTCTCCTTCTCTCTCTCACTGTCTCTCCTGCCTTTTCTTTACCCAGCTTTCTCTCTCCCTCGTTTATTTCTGTGTCTGAAAATAGTCTCAGAGTTTCAGGTGTGCGTGTCTGTGATACTGTACATGTGCACTTGCTCTGCCCATGTGTCTGCGTGCCTGTCTCAGTAAGGGTTAGATAAGAGCAGGTCTAGAGCAACGTGCAGTTTGAATTGTGTCTATATATATATATATATATATATATATATATATATATATATGGTGGCTGAGCACCAAGAAAAAATCAATCAATCCCTGTTAACACAACTGACAGGTCGATACACACACAGTGCAGTATGTGTTTTTAGTATTGACTGATCTTCTGTCTTACTAGATATGCTGGACAGGACAGGGACATGGCGAAGAGCACTGTTCTGGAAGGACCTGTTTAGAGTTAGAATAACTCAGAGGAAATGTAACAGTTGGTTTGTTACAGGATATTTTTACAGACGTCCTGGCGCATTCACCTAAATGTTTCACTTGTTTCTGATGACATTTTGGCGTTTGTCGTTGATGTCGCAGATGTAAGTAAATGCATATGGTCAGGGTCAGGGACACCGTGATGGGGGCCTGAAACCCCTAGCAGTGGTGGGGTGGGTTCAGACTGATTGTCAAAACAAAGTTGCAGTTATACCAGACTCCAACAACTCTCCTTTTATGGAAATCTTTTCATACGGTTAGCTGTATAGTTGAGTCATTATTTAAGAAGTTACAACACAGTGAGACAGATTTCTCTGAAGCAAAAACGGTGTTTATATATTGTCAAACTAAGATATTAAACATGCAATGGACCAGTAATCCCTAATCAGCACTGCCAAAGCTACTGTTCAACAGCTTTAGTATGAGAACAAAGTCAATGTCACACTCAGTTAAGACGGAATCAACCGTGATAATGTAGATGTTGTTCACACACTAAAAACTGAGTGTAATCATTCACACACTCTCTCTTACAGCCTCTCTTACAGAGACTGGTCTGGGGCCTGGGGACTGGAGACTGGTCTGGAGACTGGAGACTGGAGACTGGTGTGGGGCCTGGAGACTGGAGACTGGTGTGGGGCTCTCTGGCTCTTTCAGGTGCTGTCAGGGGAGGTCCTTTTACATCGGGGGCCACAGAAGGTCCCATTGCACGCTCGCAAACACTCATGCACAAGCACATACACAAGTGCTCACATACACAAGCGCTCACATATGCACACACACACACATGGGTGCTCACACACAAACACACACACCCACACACACACAAGCGCTCACATATGCACACACGCTCTGGCAGACCTTTCACATTAATCACGTTGAGCTGTGTGAAGCGCTCCCATGTGTTACAGACGCTTCATGTAGAAGCGGTCGGTATTCTCTGAAAAGGTTATTTTGTAGTTTCAAAGAAGCTGGTGTCAGTATTGGACAACGACAGGACAGCTAATGTAGGCTTAAAAAAAATCTCTGACCGAGTTTTTCACTGGGGTCTATCCACTGCAATCTAAACATCCTTTTTCCAGAACTCCCATCTAATTCGTCTTGATATCCTTTTGGCGCTCATGACAGAAAAGGGACCAAATGAGCCATGATCAAAAAGGGCAAACTAGCTGAGGTAGTCCCCCAGCTCCATTTACATGTATTCATTTAGCAGACGCTTTTATCCAAAGCGACTTCCAAGAGAGAGCTTTACAAAGTGCATAGGTCACTGATAAAAACAACAAGATAGACCCAAAGCACTGCAGGTAGCCAAAACAAGAAGCACACATTGTGAACAACCAAAAAATAAGTGCCAAAGGGAAGAACCATAAGAGCATGTAGTTAAGCGAGTTACAATTTAAACCGGCGAGCAGCGAGTTGCAGTAGTCCAACTTGGAGAGGACAAGTGCTTGGACAAGCAGCTGGGTGGAGTGCTCAGACAGGTATCTCCTGATCTTCCAGATGTTGTAGAGGGTGAATCTACACAACCGGGAGACAGCAGCAATGTGGGCCGTGAGGGAGAGCTCGTCATCCATGGTAACCCCAAGGTTACTGGCAGAGGATGAGGTGGTCACCGTCGCAGATCCCAGGGTGATTGAGAGATCGTGGGAGATGGAGGGTTTGGCCGGGATGATGAGAAGTTCTGTTTTGGCGAGGTTCAGCTGGAGGTGGTGCTCGGTCATCCAGCTACACATAACAGTTATGGAAAAATGGCCGCATTTTTTCCCTTTAAAACATGCTGTGATCGGCCGCATTAACGTCCGTCTCCATCTCGACTGGCATCAGCCAAAGAGCTGCAAACACAGTCACGCACTAATTTAATCCGAATTCAGAACCTAATACAATTTTCAAGCGCTAAATAGCCAATATTGTCGTTAGCGTGGGAGAGTATGGCATGGTGAGGCTGGACCATCATGTCGCGGAAAGGCAGGAGACAGAACAACCATCTGCTACCACAGACGACATCCTGCCCCCTAGCCTGATAGGAGCTAGCCATCCTGCCCCCTAGCCTGATAGAAGCTAGCCATCCTGCCCCCTAGCCTGATAGAAGCTAGCCATCCTGCCCCCTAGCCTGATAGAAGCTAGCCATCCTGCCGCCTAGCCTGATAGAAGCTAGCCATCCTGCCCCCTAGCCTGATAGAAGCTAGCCATCCTGCCCCCTAGCCTGATAGAAGCTAGCCATCCTGCCCCCTAGCCTGATAGAAGCTAGCCATCCTGCCCCCTAGCCTGATAGAAGCTTGCCATCCTGCCCCCTAGCCTGATAGAAGCTAGCCATCCTGCCCCCTAGCCTGATAGAAGCTAGCTTTGGTTGTTTCTGCCGCGTTTTGGATGAGATGCAATCGCACTCTTTCTCAGGGGGTTTATGGTGAAACGAGTAGAAAGGTGTTGTAGTGTTTGTTAGCAGGCTGGCATGTCAGCTGGCCCTTTCTAGCTGCGGTTGTTAGCATAGCAGACAGAAACAGAAAAGGTCACTTCCCCCGGGGGTTTCCCGGCGTGCTGTTTTGCATGCCAGTGTCTTGAAGACAAGGGATGAGATTGTGAAACTAACCACAAGATAACTACAGCTCATAGGTAAAACTAAAGACCGCTGGATGTGAGGGTGTCAGTAATAACATTTAGTAGTTGGTGACTTTAAACTCAGATCAAGTCCGTTAGCACACATTAAACAAACAGCAGGCTGTGTTAGAAGGATGTCTGCAACGAAAACGAAAAGTAGAACAAATTCAGGTAAGAAAACATCTTTTTGCTGCAGGATCCTAAGGGAAATCAAGCCTTCATCATAAACAACAGGGTAGGTGAGCTGCTTCACAGATAAACACGTTAGGCTACAGCAGGTCAGAAACAAGTGCTTGTGAGAGCACTCACTAGAGGGAACCGCTTTGCTCACAGAGATGAAGGATCTTCTCAAAAGTGTTCACCCTCTAAGAAAAAGGCTTATTTTTGGGTCATCCCCAAAGGCTTTTCTGACAGGAATTCTGTCATTTTATTTTCTGTCACAGCCCGGTGTGGTTGGAAAATGAGAGAGGGAGAGAAAAAGGGAGAGAGAGAGAGAGAGAAAGATGAAAGAGGTCTCGGTGCAAAACTTGAGCTTTGGAAGTTTGAAAGAAGCTGCATCTCTTCTCCTGTGTCGGATTTGCAGAGCAGGTACACAGTCAGACGTGTTATACATGCTGATGAATGCACTCATCATGGATGACAGGAGAATGCTCTCAGTGAAAACTGAGGCTATCTTGTCTTCCTTCACTCTCTCACTCAGGTCTCCCGTCCATACCCCGATATGCAGCCATACATCACCTTGTGTATGTTCACAAACAAGGCAAAATATTTGGATACTGTACCCCAGGCAATAACTTTTCCAAAGACCCCAACATCCAGATGAATACAAGGTATGAATTATACAAACACACACACACTTAACCCACACACTAGAAACACCCTGAGCACATACAATAAACATCACACAGACATACACACACACACACATACAATACACACACACATACAATACACACACACACTAGCACATACAATAAACATCACACAGACATACATACACACACATACAATACACACACACATACAATACACACACACTAGCACATACAATAAACATCACACACACATACACACACACATACAATAAACATCACACACACACACACAAGCACATAGCACATAGCACACACATACATGGACATGATCTTAGCAGATGGGTCTCTCCATCAGTAACACATCTGTCTCGCGTCCTTGCCGCAGGAAGTCAGTTTGTCTCCCTCAGGTCCAGACCGTCCCTGGTGTTCTAGAACATTCACTGGTGTTCTAGAACATTCACAACACATGTCTCTATTCTGAGAAACACCCTGGAGTCAACACACACAACGCTTGTTTATCCAGTAATATATACCTAATTATACCTGTGTATACTATATAACTAGTAATACCTAATTGGCATCCCCAGTTTTTCCTGTATATATAATACCTGTAAATATGCTTTGGGTTACTGTTTAAGGTGTGTCAGCAAGCTTGTTTTGATTCATTCCAGGTTATCAATGGGGTACGTAAAGAATCTGGCCTGTTTCATTGTTTTTCTTTTCTAGTCTGGGTCGGAAAGAAAAATGTGTTTCATTCTATTCAGGGCCAAGTGTACTGCAGTCCTGCCCCAAGTTTCCTTCATGACCCTGGCGGAGCTTAACTCACTTCCTTATTGCTTCTTGACTCACAACCCTTTTCTTCGAAAATCTTTTTTTCAAAACCTCAAGAAATTTAAAACATTTTGAAACACAAAATGTTTTTTATTTTTTTTATTTTTAAGCCTCACTGATTAGTTGCTGTTAATTTTGTCAATTCTACTTCCCTCGACAGAGGTTCCTAATCCGGCCAGATTTTAAACTTGAAAGTCATTGTAATGGCTTCAGCACAAACACACAACTGGCCTACCTTCTGCAGAACTATGAGCACACTCAGACTGGTGTGCTCACACCACCCGCGCCAGTATAAACAAATAAACAGGAAAACAATAAGCAGTCTGACCTTTTCTCCTGCTTGGGTACTGAGCATTGCACTTGCCCAGCAGGCTCTCATTTCTCTCAGCTACCTGGATGGTTGGCTGGCTGGCTACTTGGCTGAGTCATAGAGAGCAGCTTCTCACAAACAATCTGTGTCTATCAGAACCAAACTCACAGTGGCTGTTACCATAGCAGCTAAGAGCTCCGTGCTCGTGATTGACAGGTCCAGCAGAGCTTCAAAAGGGCTCCACGGTCACCAGCACCTTACGCATTGCGGGGATATGACACTATAGTTCTGCATATCTCCGCGTGTGTGTGTGTGCGTGCGTTTTACTTCTGTACTGACTTCTTGTGATTATAAAACAACCAATCTAGGAAATAGACTAGTGCTGTATGTATTACATTTGATTGGCTGGCTGCATCTGCAGTTTTTAACTGCAAAATAGTTTTTAGTGTTTCCCCCGTCAGCAAGCACTGTTAAGGTTTAGTCGTTTTCTCCATCACTAATATACAGTGGACTTGTCCTGTGCGCGCTGTGTGCTTGTCTTGTGCTGGCCTGATGGAAACAGCTGGACACTGCGGTGAGAGACCTCCCCTTTAACAAGTCTCAGGCGGCTGGGACAGCTGGAACCTCCTTTTCCCTGCTCATTAGGACCCGGTTAGCTTTTCAGAGGAGTTGGTGTGTGTGTGTGTGCGTGATGGCATGTGTGTGAGTGCATACATGTGTGTGTGCATGCAAGTGCGTGTGTGCGTGCGTGTGTGTGTGTGCACATCTACCTGCTGTGCATACATCTGTGAGCATGTCTTGAGGCTCCTGACTGCACGCACACGCCTGTATCCTCACGGCACGTGTGTGTGCGCGCGCGATCGCGTGCAAGCGAGGGTGACACGTCCGAGGCTTCACGGCATTACAATGCAAGGGCAGGATGGGACGTGGTATTTGTGGATCCTGGAATATTTCTGGAAATATCCACAACGTTCCCGGAAACCAGTCACGGCTGCCTCGAGCATTCCCATGTGTTTTCACACCTATGGCTCATGAAGAACCAGGATCGTTCATCACTCATGTGACAGTGAGGAATTTTCTGTGAAGCACATGTACCAAAATTTAAAAAACTCACCGCGTGCATTTGTCTCTCCCGTGTGGAAAATCGCACCCATCATTTATAAAATAGGGCATTGTGAAATTAAATTAAACTGTAAACACAGAATAACTTCTGAGCACAGCAGAATGTGTACTGTGTTGTCATCAAGTCTGCATAAGGAACACCTTTGTGTTTTAGAAGAGCAGGGGGGGGGGGCAGGGAGTTTTAAATGATAGGTCTACAGTATTTTAGGCTAATGTTCTTGTGAATGTGCTCAAGAATAAAATGTACCTCATAAAGTGAGTATGGGAACTATAGACGATGACCAATAACTGTCAATCTTTACTCAGCAGGCTCTTAGGAAATGTTTAAAAAAAATTACGTTTCCATAAATTTGTCACTAAACGCATAGCTACTTTGAAACAATACTTTGCAAGAAGCAGCTTTTAAACGGTGTTGTTCCAAGGATACGCAGCCACAAGAATATGCAGCCACTAGATACAAGACACATCCATCTGGGCTTGCGTGAGCCAAGGTGCAGACGTGAGGACGGTGGAGGTTCCTCTCAATCTAATCATCGTCACGGCCTTCTGAAGAGGCCAATAGCCACAGGCTAGCTGTATGCAAATCAACCTGGCCGCACTTCCATGGAAATTCAATCTCGGCAGCATCCACAGCCGCAGCTGTGATCCGAAGTGACAGTTCACATTCTCAACCTTCCTGGTGCCCCCTGCCAGGAAGTGTTCGCACAAACAGTGTGTGTGTGTGTGTGTGTGTGTGTGTGTGTGTGTGTGTGTGTGTGTGTGTGTGTGTGTGTGTGTGTGTGTGTGATTATGAGCATGTAAAAATACAGGTGTGACTGGGAAGCTGGAAAGAGAGGTGACGGACCGAGTGACAATCTCAGAATATAAGGGCTATGAAGTCAAAGCTCTTAGAGACCTCTTTCCTCGGCTAGTTAGATCTTTTTCTATCCGGATGTTCAGAAAATCTTTGTCCATCAATGTTATTGTCTTGGCCTGTATTACAGCCACCTAGTTAGAAAGTATTCCTCTGGCTATTTGTTTGTTTGTTTACAGCTAAGATCCTTGTTTAGTAACATTTGAATCACATTGCATTATTTATAATGGAACGAGTTTCAAATCATCTTCATTTGACTTTTATGAGGACTATCTGTTACGCACATAGCAGCATATGCATCCAATCTAATCGAATAATTTATTAGCATTGGATAACGTGATATTATTTACAACATACACATTTTCACTTTACACATATTACTTCTTGCCAAGGCGTGAACTTGATCATATGTTCCATATGATGGCCGCATTGCGTGTGTGAGTCACCGCCAGTGGGAGGTATACCTAGTAAACAGTAAACTGCTTTGACAGGCGTGCATCCATACTGTGCTTTATGGCTTTGATGGGATTTATGTTATATGTGATGCTATATGAATCTCTTGTTGACCATCTGTTCCGTTTCGCTTATCTCATCTAGAGTCGTGAGCTGCAGAAGAAAGTCTGTTGTTCCTTGGAAGTTTGGCTGCCAAAAACCACAAATGCAGTTCAAGCAGAAATGATTAACTCATTCACATAAATTTAAGCCTCATTGAGTACATTTGTCCAAATCTTCCCTGACTGAATGACCAACTAAGTAATTGTCTCCTGACCTGAGCCCCTTATCTAGTATACATTTGAAATGTTATATGTAGCCTCTGCCGTGTTATTGGGTCCAATGAAGTTCATTAGCCTCAAACCTCAGGCCGTGTCTAGCTGTGTATGGTACTGCCAGGAACTGTGAGAATCCGGAGAGGGATTCTGAGGACAGAAATGGGGTCATATTTCTCTCAGTAGCCACGAAGATGCCTGACTCCAGGGAAACTAACTGCCACCTTTAGGAGTTAGCAGACTCCGTCAACGATTTCCTCACAATGTCTCGCTGTAGTAGATCTTTAACATGTCAAATGAAAGCCTCCATGGTTAAATTATTCTGAAGCCAGTGTTGGTCTCACGTTGATGGACCAACATGTAGCTGTGGTAGACGTTGTTGGGGTATATTTCATGGGTAAACTTCCCCGAAGCAATTTAATTTATAGAACGATAAAGACAATGTGTTTTATCAAGTTTAGTTTGGGAAAAACTGAATCGCATGACGGTACGGTATTACTTCAGGTCTAGTCTTACAGATCCTGCCGGTAAAGAGAGCAGTTTTTTATTTGATTAACAAGGAGGAATTTGAAGCACTTAGTAAATAAGCAAACAGACAGGATCTCAATCAAGTTACTGTTTGATTCAATCTGATTAGTGAGCAACACAGCTTCAAAGAGGGCCCCAATAGACAAGGCACAGCCTGGAGACAGGATAGCTAGAGTCTGGGAGACTTTTCAAAAGATGATCTAACTGTCACACACACACACACACACACAGTTTTAATACACACAAAGAGAGAGGAGGCCTGGACTTTAGCTACATGATTGGATTGTAATGTCGGCTGATTGGGGTCTTCACATCCTCTGACATGTAGAAAGCCAGTTAACCCCGTTAAGTTTGGAGCAATAATTGGTGGCCGCAAGTGCAAATGTGTTGAGACATTGGTAATATAGGTGTGTGTGTGCATGTGTGTACATGTGTGTACATGTGTTTATACTGCACAGTGTGTGTGCCATCGTGTGAGTCCTCTTTCGCGTGTTGTGTGACCACGTTTTTGTGCACCTGTACAAAGAGAGAGAGAGAGTGTACTACACCTAAAGCCATAATATGAAAATTGGCCCTCAGAAGCTATACTGGAAAAGCCATCAAATCGAAATAGCCAAGAAATCTTTTAAGGGCTTGGGATTTGTTTCGGTATTTCCAGAACACCAATTGACCTGGATGTTTCATCTGGGGAAGTGCTGAAGGTGCGTTTCCTCTGACTCTGCTATTTATTACACCTGGATACGGCTGTGCTCTCAGTACTGCAGGTTCAGGTTTTCTAAATGTCTCCGTCAAGTTGCTCCCCTGCGGCTGGAGTTATTTACTGAACAGACACACACACGAGAACACACACACACGAGAACACACACACACGATAACACACACACGATAACACACACACGATAACACACACACGAGAACACACACACACGATAACACACACACACGAGAATACACACTCACTCACCCACAAATGTCAACGATCTTGGTGCAACATTTGACCCACAACTCACCTTTGAAGCCCACATCAAAAACCTCAGCAAGATTTCTTTCTACCATCGAAGAAATATTGCCAAACTCCGTTCCACTCTCACCTTAGTTGATTCCGAAAAACTGGTCCACGCTATTGTCTCCTCCAGACTGGACTACTGCAATGCACACCTCATCGAGATCCCTAACGAGAGCCTGCAGAGATTGCAGAATATTCAAAACAGTGCAGCAAGGATCCTGATGAGAGTGCGGAAATACGACCACATCACACCCATTCTCCATTCACTCCACCGACTTCCCGTTTCTGCCAGGATAGAATTCAAGGTCTCCCTTCTCACCCATCAGTGCATCCATGGCAATGCTCCCCCCTACCTAAAAGAACTACTAACCCCTACAACTACAGCACGATCTCTCTGCTCAAATGATTCAAACTGCCTCCATCTCCCCAGGACTAAGCTCAGCACCGTGGGTGACCAGTTTCTGTTCTGCCGCTCCCCAACCATCTAAGGGCACTTTAAACCACTGAGTCTTTAAAAAAAGGACTAAAAACATTTATTTTTAGCAGATCTTAAGAGTTTTAGTTATCTAATTGTATTTTATATTTATGTTTTACCTTGTTTTATAATCTTAACTGTAGTACCTTGAGATTTGTTTTCAAATGAGAAATGCGTTAGAAATCAAATGTATTATCATTACCCACACACTCATACTAGAACACACACTCATACTAGAACACACACTCATACTAGAACACACACACCTACGAGAACACACACTCGCACAAAACCGATATCATGTGAGCCGCCAGATGCAGTCATTATTCTAAACTATGAGGACAATAGAATATTGAGTAGATGAGAGTTGAGTCCCAGAGGGCCACAGTAACATGCTGGATGTCAGGAATGAAAATTAGTGCATAGCCTCAAACTAGATAAATAGCACCCATAAAAGGTCATCAATACTATCAGCATGCACAGATTGACTCACAAGCTACCATAAACATATATCCCATTATAAGATCTAACAATAAAAAAAACTGATGGATGGGATTTAAGAAATGTTTTAATGGGTCAAGTGCAGGTGTTTCCTTGTTCTTTTCAGATCTACACAAGATAGTGAATCAAAACCCATTTTAAAGTGCTGCGGAAACAGTAAGATGTTGAGATCACTGCTGGCCAGTGACCCTCTCCATTCCCCTTATCAGCACTAGCCCAGGGAAACACGGACCACCCATCACACTATTCCCAACACCTCAAGGGCACCAACAAACATTTATGATTTGGACTGCAGATTGATTAGTCTTCAAAATATGAATCAAAGGAGGATGAAGGGAACGAGAGAGAAACAGGAGGATGAAGTGAACGAGAGAGAAACAGGAGGATGAAGTGAACGAGAGAGAAACAGGAGGATGAAGTGAACGAGAGAGAAACAGGAGGATGAAGTGAACGAGAGAGAAACAGGAGGATGAAGTGAACGAGAGAGAAACAGGAGGATGAAGTGAACGAGAGAGAAACAGGAGGAGGGGAGAATAGAAGGACGGGTCGCCACGGAGCAGAAAGGAAGTGATCAATCTCTCACAGCGGAAATCCTCACAGAGGAGCAGCTGCTGTTGTTATGGTGCCGGATGGCGTGTGCCTGTGTTTCTGTGTTTGTGTTTCTGTTCATGGACTGGAGGATCTGCTTCTTGTGTGTCTTTGTGTGTTATTAGTCAGTTTGGTCCAGCCTGTATTGTGGCCTCCAACCGAGGCCAAGTTCTATATTAGACCAGGAGATTTACTGTACAATACCACATAAGTCTCCCATTGTTGCACTTCACTTATGTTAATCCAATATCTTTTAAAACTTGCCTTCCCACAATGCATTGCAGTCCCCCTGCAGTCCCACTCTGTCTGATGGCAGACCTCTGTTGATGTCACATACAAAGTGTCACCAGGTTTTTTATGTAAAAGAATAATTGAGCTAAAAATACAGCAAAACTAAGCTGTTTTCAAGCAAACCAGAGAAAACCAAAGACCACAGTTTTGTAGAGCACTGTACCTCCTTACATCCAGACCTCCATGCTGTGTTCAATCACCCTGGCCTGGCCAGACCAAGTATTAGTCTGGAAGCTCTCTGTTCGTTTGCAATATCTAAGGCCGTTATCAACGGGCACAGATCAAAGAAGCTTTGTAATCAATTATACAGAATAGGATGATACAACCAATTAGAGCAATGAAACGTTGAGAGCAATGAATCTTGGTTGTTCCTCTGTATAGTCGTCGTATTAAACCCGCCCAATATTAGATTAACAGTAATGATTGGCCAAGCACTTTTCATGCTGGTTGTGATTGGCCCAGCCCTTTTCATGCAGGAGAGAAATCAGTTTGAATGGGGAGAGTGTCCAGAATAATCTGCCAAAGCAGATCAAATACGATTGGTCCGGTTCCCAGACCAGTGTTAAGAGAGACCCCTATGGTTGTGCTCATGCTTTTTCGACAATAACAGGTTTGTGTCTCATTCTTTAGCATGCCAATATTTGCTGCAATTGTTGCTTGGCAACATCATGTAATTGAGGGTCGGGAAATCAGCACAATACACGTCCAACACAAAACATCATGGAGGGAGAATGGGGAGAGTGAGGGATGTGTATCTTGACACGGTTAATGAGGGTGTTTAGCAGAGAACTCTGTGGGGGTGAAAGAGACAAAAATTCCACACAACGTACTGGACACTTTAGATCCAGGTGCTTGTAATAAACATTTGTTGATAGGTAATAAAGCCTTTATAAGATGCTTATTAATATTACTGTGTTAAAAAGACTGTAAAATGGTTAATAGTATTAGTAATCATTATAATTTGGACTAGGGTTAGTGCCATCATAAGATTAGATGAGCGTTAGTTAATAGGTAATAAAGCCTTCATAAGATGCTTATAAGCAAAGTAAAAATAGCATGCAGGCTTTTCCTCTGGAAATGTTGTCCATATCACCCTCATCACTGTGATGACTCATTCCTAGAGACCCTTAAGACAGGGGAAGATGGTTTTACTGATGGACGTCCTGTGACGGTTGTGGAAATATACCAACCCTGATCTGACGATCTGCCCTGGCTTCCTACTTTCACTGCATTTCTGTTTATACTGCTGCGTCTCCAAACGAAATGACCAGCAGGACATGACATCATCTTCCAGAGGCCATCACACAGCCGTTTCTTCTGACTGTTACCAATTCAGAAAACTTGAAAATAGTTTTTTTCATATCGCCAAAAAAATCCACGTCTAATTTGAGTTATTTTGTTCTGATCTCACGGAACATGATCAGACTGCGACGCACAGAAGACATCTAAACAACCAGACAGTTACAGTTTGGTTTCATCAACGTCACATTTCTCGTCCTTTTTCCCTTAGTTCCTAATCATCCCTTCACTGTTATCCCTGTGCTCCTGACTGCTCATCCCCGCCGCGGCCGACTCCCGTCCCGCTGAACAGTGGTCCACATGTGGCGGTAGTGACCCCGGTCTGCTGACTAACCCTTAGGTTTTGTCACTGGAATGAGCTTGCTGTTACTCACGGAAATCGCATGACACATCTTCAGCAATTACCTTCCCACATAAAACCAGGGGAATTCACCGGTTCGTGGCTTTGCAATAATTTTCATTACGGAAGGCGGTGAGGCGTAGCCTGATCGTAACCAGACCCTCGTACATTTCATTTGTACAGAGGGTCTGGGATCGCTCCATTGACAAGCGTTAACTTCCTTGAAGGCGGGTCCTCTGTTGAAGTTTAAAACTATTGGATCTGCCCAGAGCCACTCTGATCTGCCATAACCAATCGCAAGCGTTCGTCTTAACCAACTCTTTCACCCCTACTGTGACGGAGCTAGCTGCCGTAGCTGGAAAATCAAACTTTTCCCGAACCCCGTGGGGAGGAGGGCCACAACATCATGGCCACCAACAAAACTCAGCAAGGAATGTTCTTGCTCCAGCTTTAACTTATGTATATTCGGCAGCATTGCCACAACCACAGAATAACTTCGCTCGCATCTTTCTCCGCCGCCATTACTGAACTACTCAAACTAGTGCACGATATTAACATCATTATTCTCAGCCACTCCCTCTGTCGCTGATTGGACCTACAAAAAATGTGTTTCTGAAAACCAACTTCAGAGGCTATCTCCCAGACCTAGTACTGAAGCAAAATCCAAATTGAGCGTAAGTACGTAGGAGGGCAGAGCCAGGCTAGGTGAGGCGCCAATTAAGAACAAATTAACAATGTTTGCTCGGGGGATCTGGACTGCGCAGGTGTGCTTTGATATCGCATCAGGAAGAAACCCCAAAAATGAAACAGTGTGGATGTGCTGCGTTGTGCACGTGGAGGCTGCCAGGGGTGAAGCTTAAAGAGCTCAGATGAAGGTAAATATCACGAGGCGTGACGCACAGATATGCTAATGCCATTGCAAAACAGACACCCAATCTCTCTCCCCCCCCCCTCTCTCTCTCTCTCTCTCTTTCTCTCTCTCTTTCTCTCTCTCTCTGTGCAACTCATATTTCATGAAGATTATTCAACTCCCGCTGCAAAATAGTCCATGCTTCCAGGAAATTACTTATCATGGTCGATTCTCAGGACTGACTTTAATTGATTAAATTGCATGAGTAAGTCATGCCATCAATCTCTAACTATTGGTCCACAAACAAATACAAAGAAAGCATTGCTGACAGCTATTTTTTTTATATGCCATCACCTCCCTTTAAACTTTATAAAGGGAGGTGATGCTTTAAACAACAACAACTTTAAAGTCTAAAGCATAAGAGTTGAGTTTCCTGAAATGTGGGGTAGCCTACTACGGTACCTGTGGGAGGAGTTTATCCCGCTTAAGTCAGCATCCAATTTTCCACTGCTTTGTGATGAAGGCCAGGATGTAATTACTAAAGACCTCAACCTCTACTATGTTGTCACCACAACATACTGTACCACCTGTAGGAGCCATTGAGTCTTAATTTGTATTTTTCTTTGCTGTTATATTAAATATAATTTTCTGAACATCAACAGACATTCAATGTTTAGGAATTGGAAGGGGTCAAAAAGCAGTGTGCATAATTATATCCATACCGATGTTGAAAACGGTTGTGTCATTAACTGTGACATTTTTTTAAAGCAAACGAGACTGACTCTGAAACGAGATTGACTTTAATTAGACTGATGATTGGAGTCAGTAGACTGTTACCTGGGCCCAGAGGTGAATTAAAGATGTCATATCATGCCAAAACAACCTCATATACTATAATTGACAATAAGTGATGTCATTTGCATTGCTTATCCATCAGCCTTGTGATGTGTGGTAATCATGTGTACTAATGCTGCTCGTTTAAGGGTGCTACACAGTGATGTGAGGTTCATAAACTGAAGTCTAATATCAGAACATGCAGGCATAGACATGTATAATGAATACTACACATAATGAATATGAATTATTCCAAAAGCATAAAGCTGTGAGGTAGGGGAGCAACAAACTGATTAGGTTACACTGCACACTCGCTTTTCAGCAGGGTTATGCAAATTAAGTGAAAACAATCAGAAAATCTCTAAATGGGTCTTCACCTCTTGCTATTTATAATGTTGACAGTGAGGTGTGACTTTCGGTCTTTACGATATACAGATTTAACATATTTAGTTGAATTTAACATTCACTTTGTCACTGAGTTGTAACTCTCAGATGCATTAGTACCCTGAAGAAAAATACCAAAGTTACTCAAGATATTTCTTGATCACGATTCATTTTGATTGTTCACATGATTTGCTCTGAGTGTTCGCATACTTCATTTAGTTGACAAAAGTCATAATGATCGTGGGTAATTCTAAATGATTTGATGAGAAGCAGAGGACAAAGAGGACATGCTAATGAGCAACATCAAATTAATATCTAACTACCCACATTGTGATGTGATTGCTCTTTCCTGGCACAATTCAATCAGCGATGCAGTCTTGAAGTGCAACGCCCTGACCAATAAGTACTCCAGTATGGAGATGCTGCTCACTGAAACTCTCTGTTTATCTAGTCTTCCTTGAACCCTCCAACCGCCCGACCTCATCCACTCTGCTGTCAGTGTCGGTGGAAAAGACTGCAATGTAGATGGACTGACAGATCCTGGGCCTTGTCTTACAGTCTGACAGATCTAGCCAGGTGTCTTGGGAAAGAAGGTGTTCATTAGTTCAAGACTGAACTTGGAGAGCTGGGACTTAATGGGTCCAGATGCAGCTCAGGTTGAAAGAGAATACGAAATGAAAACTGCGCAAGGTGTTATGATGAGGTGGAATTACCCCGTTCCCCTCAAATACTCTTGTGAGCTTCTAGCTGGCTGCCCGGCCTTGCATTGATTCCTTGTTGCTGTGCAGCTTCATATTTTACCGTTTAAGTCGGCGTCATTAAAGTAAATAAAGTAAGAGGACCAGATGCTGTCCGGAAATGCAACACATGAATGTTCTGCATGGATAATCTGTCTTTGAAATGCACTCTAGTTATTTGGTATCCAGCAAGACCCGCTGGAGCCTTTAAAAATAAACCCCCATCGATTTCTCTCCTTCTGCCTGTTCGTCATTTCAAGAAGTGCATCAGCTCCTGTAGGATGGATCTAAGTGGCGGTGTGCTGGGGTCCTTAGCTGTCACAAAGCAGCCCACTCATTGATTTTCTCCTCTGCACAGTTAGACAGAAGACTTTCCCTGCCTCTCACCAAGTTCAGCTCTCAGACACAAAAATAAGCCATACCTGGCATGTTTGTGAAGAGGTGACCCCGAATCCTTTATACCATTGATCCGCCAAACATTTGCAAACAACAACTTTTCTTCCTCGCACTAACCGCTTTCCCTAAGTGGCGTAAAGGCTTTGAAATTGCAGCCTTGGCTTAAATGGTATTCCCTGTAGTCTTGAAATATGATGGAACAAAATGCAATATGTGTTGGCTCGAAGGTGTTATGTTGAGATACCTTGAGATACCTGCTGGTTTCTGGTCTGGAAGACTCCATTAGACTGATACTAGAACTATGTTCTATTTTTTACTACACTCTTCATTCAGCTGGCACAGACTACTCAGTCATTTTTGCTTGCCTTTTGCAATTTGTGATGTTATTTGCTAATGTTTTTTTCTCGTCTCGTCTTGAGATCTCTGTTGTTCATTGTGGTGATAAAGGCTACACACAGCCATCTTGAAGAGATAGTTTAGCACTGTTATTTGAGAGCTATAACTGGTAAGTGTATACACAATATGGAAGGTGTTTCTATAACCTACTGTGCTTAAGTGTTTGCGTGGAACAATTCACTGGTGTTGTGGCAGAACTTGTGAGTGCAGGACATAACAACAACTAAACATTTTGTGTCAGGTTTTTGATGTTGTAAATTAATTAAGTGGACTGAGTTGTTTCTGGTAATCACAGGAACCATGCATGGGTTCCTATAAGGGAGACATGAATCATGAATAGCTCATGATCTGCTCCACAAAACCCGAAAAACTATAAACCAACTAATTTATTATTATATTCAAAATGCAGTAGCCACACAGTCGACAAAAGTTTGTCCAGCTAGAAGTATTGCGGTCGATATAGTTCAGTAATGGACTGCTCATCTTCTCTGTGCTGTGTTGTGTCTGTTTTCATTTTTAGTTTAACTCCACTGCTACTCTCTGAAGAAGGAGGCAGCACTGCCTTGTGAAACGAGTCTCTCTGGGGAGGGAGAGGATGGAGGCACTGCCTCTGTAAGGTGACAGCCTGCGATACCTGAAACTAAGGATGATGCCAGAATATAAATTGAATGGAATGTGCTCTTTCCCATCAGATAAATGAGTGTAAAATGTCTTCAAGCAAGGAAAGGGACCAGTTCTGCAATGTGCTGAACCATTACCTGTGCATCATTAAAAATGTTTGTGCTCCAGCAAACATTACACAGAACAAAGATAAGAGTATACCTTTTCTTTCAAACCTAACACAAATCTAACATATAAAATAGATCCAGATGTTAAGATTATTGTTTTATAACTGTTTTTTTGTTCGTTTTTTTAAATAAAAAAGGCATTTCAATACTTATTATACGTTATTTTGACAGTGGCAGTTAAAGAGACAGGAAAGGCAGGAAGAGAGACAGGAAATGACATGCAGACTTGTCAGTGGATTTTCCACCAAACAATATTATCAAACCGAACGAAGGAAGTAACATGGAGAGAAGTAGTTTGTATCTCAGCAAGACTTAAACTGAGCTACTCGGAGGCTGTAAGGTCAACAAAGAACCAAGATAAGACAGTTTTCAGAAGACCAGGACACAAGAAAGGTCAGATGCAACTGACGTTTTTGATCTGACCCAGACACCACTCTCAGAACTGCTCTTAGTGTAAAATAAGAAGTTCATGCTGGACTGGGCTGAAGGAAAGGCATCAACATCAACAAAGTTCAATTTCCTTTCCCTATCCTAGTTATCGGGAACTCCAGGGGTTTTCTCGATGGTCGATGGTCTGAATAAGTCTCAGCATCCAGTGGACAAGAGAAACCACAGCTGGTGCTGTCATGGACGTGTTTCTTATCGTGGTGAATTTGCTTCCGTTTGCTACCCAAAGAACACCCTGTTGTTGCCTGACACGTCCATCGTGGGGTGGTGATTGAGTTTCTGAGATACAAGCTTTCAACAGCCCACAGAAGGAGCACTATACGTAAAGAAACAGGGATCTGATTCTGATCACTCTGGCCTGCAGCCCAATCACATGGGAAGCCTTCAAGTAGCGTCTACATGATGTGCCACATACGTTCCAACATCGGAGGTATATCTGCAGCAGTTCTAGAGAAATGGTTCAGAGAGACAGGAAGGGCATGACCCTAGTTGAACACACTTCTTTACCCTAAACAGGGAGAGACACCTCTGTCTCCAGTGTGACAGCAGCTGCTGCATATCCCAGAGGACGGGGCAGGATGTTGAAACACGGGCAGTTGGCTTTTGAACAGTTACACAAAGGCTGTCTGATCTTCTGTGAGGCCCACTTGACACAGTGTGTCACTGATGACAGTGGCTCTTCGGCCCACAGTATACCGTGTACAGTCAACACGTCGTGACAAAGGGACTTGACGATTTCTTTGAAATAAAATGCTTCTCTCTGAAGGATGTCCTTCTGTGTAGTCACAGAGAAAAGGCTGAGCTTTAATGTATGACATCCAGACTTTTGCTAGATGGAGATCTGCTATGGCGTACTTGTCAGCTGGCCAGGTCATGGTGACTGTTTGATTTATGTGTTTACTGTCCTCAAATGGGCACGAGGAGCATGTCCCTGGGAACTGTCTGCTCGTTCACAAGGGTCAATCTCATTTGCTGAGATAAAAAATGAATATCCCTGAATGTTCAGGAAAGAATAACATCAAAAAGATTGGGAGGGGGGGGGGGTGAGAGTGGAACATTTCAATGACACAAATGTCAATTTTTGTACCGAAGCTGGTGAATGATTGATGGTGTCAAGAGGTGTGCAGTATAAAGCCATGACTGGCGGTTGAATTTACAGCTGCAGGAACCCATGAAGAGTTATGCAGTAAAGTCATTTTATCCAGTGTTTTCATCAAGATGTACAGTTTCAGTGCAGCTCCACAGACAACATCAGCAGATCTGTATTTAACAGATAGGTCATGTAAATAAGAAGCAAAAGCAACTCCCTGAGCTCTTGGTATATGGACTTAATGTGTAGGTCATGGAAATGTGTTGAACCGTTTTCAGGGTAAACACATGGAACTCAGGACTGGTGTCTTGATCAAGTGAAGGCTGGAAGATGTCATTGCATTTGATGGCCCTTTCGTGTTTCCCTGGACTGCTAAATGCTGCCTCTATCTGTCTCACCTCATGCTCGTTATTGACCTCCCCACTTCTACCCTCTGTAATGTAGAGTTCAGTGTAGATCTCTTGTTGAGATAGGTTGGGTTTCCTTGCTTGGCAATGCCCTCAAACACATGCTCACTCAAATCTCTTTTTCATATTCAATTTGAGCTTCTGTTGGCACACAGCAAGCTCACCCAAAATACCTGATAATGAAGCAAGCAGTCATCAGTGTGATTAGTTTCAAACCACTCGTAATTCTTAAGATGTACAGTGACAGTTTAACTTCTGGGATTTAACACTAGAACTTTTCCACAGGAGGAAGCAACTAAAGAACACTTACTTTTTTCGAACATGTCAGCGAGATGTTTCTGGTTCATGTTCTTCAAGAAGGTCAGTGTGATCTTCAAAGCCCCTTTTTGGGCACTGCTCTGCAGCTTTATGTCATCACTGTTCACTAATTCATCATCCTTCAGGCTCTCAAAGCCTGGACTGAGAATATTCTTAAAACCCTTTAACTTGCTCCTCACAAAAGTGATGATATTATCTTCAAGTGCCTGTGACAAAATAGAGACACAGTTGATTGACAAGGGGGCGATATACAATAGAGATAACTTTTCCCTGTTTCCCTGTGCAAAGCTTTACCGGGCTTGGGTAATTTAGTATGCTAACTTATCCTTCCGACTATATATTCAATGATTCTTACCCTGAATACTGAAGACAGGTCCATGTGTTGACTTGGGCATTCATCTCTAAGTCTAAACTCCCTTTGCATGTCACTGGGGACAAAAAGTAAGAAAGTGCATAACAGTACCTAACCGTACAATTCATACTACCCATATTATTCACACAAGCACACATCCACACTCACACATTAGTTACAATTTGATTACATTTGATTAATTTAGCAGACACATTTATCCCTAAATATAATACAAATAGAGCATGCAGTCAGTACAGACAATTAATTAAAAGAAATCCACTGCAGTCCGACTTATTTTACCTACAGATGTTCGATCAAAATAATAATTTGAGTGAGTTCATGGTGATGGTCTCCCTTTATGATACAGAAAATTCTACATAATAGTATTATAAATTGAGCCAAATTATTTGTAGATATGACACGACAGTTAAAATAAATACATAAATAATTCAGGAGAGAGAATTTGTCTTACTTGTCAGTGGAAACATCTTCATTGAAGTTGTAAGGCTGGTCCATTGACTTGTCACTCTTGATGGATACACAGCTTGGTGAGGGGCTGCTGGGTGTCAGGAGTGAAACTGAGATGGGAGTAGAGAACAAGCTCTCCAAATGAGGCAAGAATGTTTGTCAAAAACATTCAAGCTTTGTGTAAACTTATATTAAAGAAGTACTCTTAAGAATCCTCTAAACTTACTAATAAATGTTTTACATCTATATCATAATGAAGTTATGGCATGATAATAATGTGTTAATTTATGATCAACAGTGTGTATGATAAACAGAAATGGTGCCAATGGTACGGTATTTCCTATTTTGAAAGCTGCCTGTCTTAGAGGTAATTTTGTGGTTTATATCACAGAGAGATAGCATATACACTTACATGTGATGTGAAATACTTTCCTCTTTGCTGAGCAGAAAGTTGGGTGAAAGTGCACTTTCATGTATGAGAGGACAACAAACATGTTTGTATTGTTGCCTAAAAAAGGTATATTCAAAGTATACAAACAGTTTCTATTCTTTACTTACCCCTGTGCTGCATTGTCATGTTCAGGTCTCTCTGTTAGTTTAGATTTTCCCCCTTCATCTCCCTCCCCAGGGAAACTCATAGTGGAGTCAATCACTTATTTATCTTTTTAGAGTTTATGCACAAATCTGTACAAAATATGTAAACATTAACAGAACAGACAAGTTGATAGTGAACTCAGACTTGTGTGTTCAAAGTATAGGAAGGCCTATTGCTTTGTCATAACATCGGTAAAGTAGTTTCAAAGGAGCAGGTCAGTGCCGTAGAAGGAAAGGCTCTCGCTCTGGTGCAGATGATTCTGCCTTGGCATGTCTGATGTAGACATGACGTGACGTTGCTTGAAAGGGATTGTTCCCTTAGATATGATCATAGCTAGGAAACGTGACGAGAACTGCATCACATTCATAACACAACAACAGTTAAATTGGACGCCCAAAACAAATAGCCTTTATTAAGTACCTTATAGGCTCCCACTAAATAAAAGAAAAATTGAATATATATACCTTTATACCAGTCTACGCTCCACCCATTTCACTTTTCCTACGTATTTTAGCCTTAAAACAAACAACGTCTATCTTAGAATTAGAACAACATAAAAAATGTATTGTTTGGCAAACAGATTGTCAGAAGTGTCTTCCTCAGTGGTGTACTTGTTAAACTGGCCTGTTTCCTCTCCAGTCTACACAGGAAATAGGAGCTTGATTTACTTTCCCTTTTGCTGTTCACAATATCTGTCTTTAAGTGACAGATCACAAAACAACAAAAAAGTTGGTCACAATCAATCGTAAAACATTAGCCAGAATATAAAGAGAGAATTTCGTTTTGTTTCAGTAAAGTAGATTCCTATTGTTACCACTTAAAATGGAAAAAAACGTATTTAGTTAAGGAACATGCATCCAGTGCAGGAAAAACCCATCTCTGGCTTTCATGATCGCTCGAGACCTCATTAAGACGTAAAAGGTTGACCCAACAAGTTGTGACCCCGATATGTACTGAAGCCTTGGCCTTGATTGGGGTGAATGATGACTAACCTGGTGAGATGTTGGGTTGCCAGATGCAGTGCTATACTAGAATGAGATTTTCCACAACAAGCTCAACTGTCGACAATCTGGTCAGTCTCTGAATGTGTTTTCAATGTGTAGGCTAATAATGTTTCCATCAATTATTGATGTTTAGCAGAACATCCAACTTTTAAAATTGTGACTTTTTCTTTAGCAGTCTTATTATCTTTGCAGTACTGTACTTCCTACTTCTTAAATGTTCAGACTTGTTATTTTAGTTTTAATCTGTATTTGGTGGCATTATCAATGGAGTGAGACAGAAGGCAACAAGAAAAATGTCTAACATTATGAAAGAGACAGAAGGAGTTAGCGACGTCAACATGACTGAGAATAAAGACATTCCTGATCACCCATGACCATAATAAAGGGAGATGTTCGAAATGGTCTGTGTCAAAAAGGATTCCTGACGAATGCACTGCCATCTATACATAGTGTCTTTTTATATCAATATATTAATATGATATGAGGACCAGTTACCATATATGCACTGTTGTTACACTGCCATTACACTGTTATTACATTATTATTGTGTTATTACATTGTGATTACACTTTTAACACTGTTATTACACTGTTGTTACACACTGACTAATACAGCTGTACATGTCACCATGCCAAGACCGAAAGTATTTTCCTTGTGTGTGTGTAGTGGGGGCTGGGGACATTTCTTGCCAGCCTGTATTTTACCTTGACGATGCATCTAATGAATTCCTGGCTACATCAAAGCCCACATTCACCCTGCTCTGTGTGTTCTTCTAAAACAAACGTCCTTATTCCTCATTTACATCTCCGTGCTCCTCATACATTATTCACTCTGGAACTCCCAGATGAACCAGTCTTTCATATTCATCAACACGTTTTTTCCTAACAGAGAAAGCTGATATGATGATGAACTGGCCAGTGTTTACATTCATCTGAAATATTAACATGTTGGTATAAGCTGTTGGCAAAGTATGTTTATTATGTGAAAGTTTTTCTTTTTGTTGCAAAGTGTCCTTTTTAATTCAGGCAAAGAGGAAATTGGACTATTAGTCTTGATTAGGTCTCTGAGTTTAGTTTCAGAACTGATAGCTCCTACCTCCCCTGGTCACAAAAAACACAGGAAACATCCATCTAAAACCAACTAAAACATCAACTCAAGGCAAGATGGAATCCCACAGAAAATACATTTACATTTAGTAATTTAGCAGATGCTCTGGATAAGCGACTTACAGTAAGTACAGGGACATTCCCCCCGAGGCAAGTAGGGTAATGTGCCTTGCCCAAGGACACAACGTCATTTGGCACGGCCGGGAATCATCCCTATTCCGTTGCCCTTTACTTAAATCTGTACAGTTGTCCCCAAAAACATTTTCAGTTCATGAGAGTTCATCAACGTTGGAGTGTGAAAGAAGCTGGATAATGTACATTTGCATGATAGAAATGGCACCAATGGCACCTCTGTGTGTCTGATGTATGGCTCTACTGAGCAGGGCGGCAGTGTACACAGGAACAGCTGCTCTGGGGAGTCATGGAGAAAGGTCAGTGTCGAAGGGGTGATCTGAAAACTCATCTTAACATCATTTAACAAGAACTCTGGGGGTTTCGAACGTGGAAGAGCTTTGGTCTGAAGACTCCTCCTCTGGAGAGGGAGGAGCACATTAGAGGTAATGTAGGAATTATGTGGTATTCTGTTTCTTATTAATCCCTCTATAAAATCAGATGTGGAGGGAGAGAGGGACCTGAATTAGAATGACCAATTTTAGTGGATGACGTGAATGTGTATTTTTCATTTGGTGCATATCAAGGTCGAAGCCATGGAGTCAACATTGGGGGGGGGGGGGGGACGAAATCTGCTGGGGAGTCTGAGGGTCCCCCCCTGAAAACTTTTTACATTGAGTTATGAATATGATTACATTTGTTTATGATCATTTTTGACAGTGTGTGTGGTGGCCTGTCATAACGTAGCACATTTATATTTAATTTATATTATTTTTATATCAATATATTGGGGGGACATTTTGACGAGACTTGAATATTTGGGGGGGGTGTCTTATTTGGGGGGGGGGGGGGGGGGGTATATATGTGTGTCCCCCAATATATATATTATGTTTACGGCCCTGGTGCAGATGAACCAAATGGTATTCATGAGATTTTAAATGTCAGTGTTCAGAAAGTGATCTGGTAAACACGGAACATCCGTAGCCACATTAGTCAGTAAATAATTTACTGTAACTTTCTACGCAGAACTTTTTTGGGTGTGATGTTATTATCATAAATAATGTATTTGTAATATTGTGAATGTTGTAATTGGCATAATTTATAAAATTGCTATAATTGCATAGGTTATGTCATGGTTGCAGGACAGTCCTAATGCCAGTTGCCCAGATCCATTAACAAAACTGTTGGTATATAATCTTTCAAAACAAAAAAATTAAGTCAAAACCAAATACAGACGCAGGACATTGTTGTTTAGAACATTTAAATAAAACTGATCATAAAAAAAACTATGGTACAAATCTGCCAGTGTGAGTTATGTTATGGCAGGGTTTTTTCATTCTAAGGCATCTCTTAGGTTAAACTGAAAATAACCTCAAAAATGATAATTGTCGTAGAATGACTCTTGATTTTTTAAACAAACTGCTGTTGATTAGACGGAACACACAAACAGGTGAACAATGACCCCAAGACTACCCGGTCATCTAAACATCCATAGTTTGCCATTCTTGGCAATATGATTCTCTCTTCTTCCGCCAAGCGCATGAATAACACAAATGCAAAGACATGGACTAATGTTTGCTCGTTCTTTTTCAATAATATCTCACGGCCAAGAGGCTGACACAGAGAGGAAGCACATCAGCATTATGGCGGTGATCTCAGTCCCATTCTGGGTGGAGATAGCAGGAGAGGCTGCAGATAAGGGAGGAACACAGAGAAACATAAATAGCCGAGGGAATGGAGTGTCAAAATTAGCTTCAGCCTCATTGTTATCGACTACATATTTTCATTTTTGGCTGAACAATGTTTCTATTATAATGAAATTCTGTTCCAGAACATAAATAGACGAGGATGTACGGCGATAATGTTTGGTTTGCAGAGAGGCGGCAATGAGAGGAAATGACATAAAAAGGGAATATAATAGCATACGATAAGAGAGTTAAGGATGTTTTGAGCTATTCAGTAATCAGGGAGTTTGATTAGAGGCCTTTTAGACAGACTGTACAGCCAAATCAGCCGTTGTCAGATTGGATTCCCATGAGCCTGTGTCCTTCCCTGAAAGAGCAGCTCCGGTTTGTGTTGGTATCAGATAACGACCCACAGATCCTCCAGTCAGGAAAACCCCAGCAGCCTTCAAACGGTCCGTCACATCACAAATCATCCCAGCATGTATTATTCCTTCCCGCAGGGTAAATGTCAGTTAAACATCCCCAGGGTAACAGACAATGTTACAAAGACTTCACAGCGACTCGTGTGTGAATCGATGTGCATTCGATTAGCTTACGTGATTCATTGTCACATTTTGTTTACATGTAGGCTTAATCAAACAAGCCATGAGCTCAGCACAGCGTCTTGAGTGTTGATGTGTGTGTGTGTGTGTGTGTGAACATCCACAATGGGGTTTGTAGATGCAAAGGTACTCAAATCTAATTGCTGAAGTGTGTAAGTGCAGGTGTTAGTGACAGTAAGTTCCGGGGTCTTTAGAGATAATGAGGTCAGACGTTTTTTTGTAGTAACCCCCAGGTCAGGTGTCAGTGCATCATAACAGCAGTCACACATATAACACACACCATTAGCAGTCCTGTTTGATTCTGTTGACACAGGTAACACCCTGAAACACATCGCCAACACGAAAGATGCTGAGAGACAATACAACCCTAACATACAATGTTCCCCCCCAAATAATACTAGAAAATGATTTAAACATCAAGGCATCATGCATGCAGTGCATGTTCTTTGGAATTGTTCTATTTCACATCATATCTACAGGGACGTCTCACTCCCAGAAACCCACTGGCAGCACGGTCAGCCTCTGTTCAGCCCAGATCGTCTCCAGGCTACGATAGGTACTGAAGTCTGATGCGTGACATAATGGATGTCGACTGAAGAGCTGCGGGTCACTGCCTAAATTTAGAGTTCCTGAAATGGACGATTTTAAAGCCCAAAATCTATCTCTAGTTTACCTGCGGCATAGTTTGGTCTGATATATGAGTTCATCGAGAGTTGTGTTGGAGATATATGAGTAAAAGAAAGAAAGAAAGAAAGGTGTTGAATTTAGCAGGGCAAGTCTTCTGTATCAGATGAAACTGTGTTAATAGGATCTGTGCATGAGCTGTATGTAGACCAACACCTTCATTAAAATGTCGACTCAATAAATACATGTAAATGTAAAACAGGGAGGTTTGAAAGTGCTGTCGCCCTTCTTGTTTTCAACGTCCATAAATGTCAAATTAAGTCTGAGGTGAGCTGCGTTTCTTTTGTAAGCACATCATTTTGAACCAAATTCCTGACCCAATTTCCTTCACTCAATCCTGTTTCTGCTGTCAAAGCTTTAGGTGGCAACCCCAAGAAATGATCAGTGAGCTCCCGCCAACTTCAAGTCTCTCAAACCAGAGCAGAGTCGCTTTTCAAGAGCCGCATTCTTACACATTCAGACAGGCTTTTGACCTTTAAACCAAGCGGTTTTCTGTGTGGATACTTGTTAATGTGAGTTTGTTTTCTTGTGGTTCGAGCTTCCATTTATATGAGATAATTACAGTGGCTCTGGTGCTGAAGCATAAATGTCAGGTCCACACATATCACCAGAGATTATTTATGCAATTGTGTTGATTGGAACGCTAATGCTGCAATGAAATGAAGGGTGGTATTTACAGTGTAGCAGTGCTTGATATGTGTGGAATGATCCAGAGCCTGGGGCAGACTTAATGGAGATGGCACTACAAGAAAAGCAACTGGCACACAAGTAGCGTAGCGTACATAATGACGGATCGGTGATACGGTTGTTTTTACGTGTGAATCGCGAGGCCTTTGCAGTGCCGGTTTGCTGTCAGCATGTGTTTCACGAGCACACCCACATCTGTGTGGAAGGGAGGGCGGTGTGTGTGGAAGTGTGCTCGTCCCAGGATCCCGCTCACCTGTGTGTGTGTGTGTGTGTGTGTGTGTGTGTGTGTGTGTGTGTGTAAGCACCAGGTAGAACAGGGGAGAGACAACAGCACACGTCCTGCTGTGTACATATCAAGTCTATACTTGGAACGTGTGTTCATGCAATACTGAGGAAATAAATCGTAATTTTTCCCTTACTACCACAGAGTCAAAATTCAGCGGTATTTGTACAAATGTACAAAGGCCAATTTTCAAAATCTGAGGATTGACAAGAAAGCACAAGGATCCAGATCCATATTTCTACCGGCACAAGTACTACATTAACAGTTGGGTTGGTGTGGTTTGGAATCACTGATGTCCTACATGTACAATTGGGGTGATGTCCAGAAGCTTGAAGAAGAAAAAACTTAACAACATGAATTGCAGCAGTGCCAACAATGTGTGTGGGACGATTTTTAATCAAAGCCAAAAACTAAAACCACCTGTGGAGTACAATACTAACTACAGACACAAATCAGCCCAATGGGGACTCCTCTCCTCAGATGTTAAACTGGAACTGGCCTCGGGAGGCTAACAGAGACGGCAGATCCTGGACACACACCGTGAGTGAGTGTGTGTGTGAGCGTGTGTGTGAGTGTGTGTGTGTGTGAGTGTGTGTGTGTATGAGCGTGTGTGTGAGTGTGTGTGTGAGTGTGTGTGTGAGTGTGTGTGTGAGTGTGTGTGTGAGTGTGTGTGAGTGTGTGTGTGTGTGAGTGTGTGTGTGAGTGTGTGTGAGTGTGTGTGTGAGTGTGTGTGTGAGTGTGTGTGTGAGTGTGTGTGTGAGTGTGTGTGTGAGTGTGTGTGAGTGTGTGTGTGTGTGAGTGTGTGTGTGTGTGAGTGTGTGTGTGAGTGTGTGTGTGAGTGTGTGTGTGAGTGTGTGTGAGTGTGTGTGTGTGACTGTGTGTGTGTGTGTGAGTGTGTGTGTGTGAGTGTGTGTGTGTGTGTGTGTGCTCCCAAACCCCAGAGGACCAGATCTGGCTCGGGTCCAGACCACGGAGGAGAGGGAACCTGCTGATCCCCATGACAACGCTGTCACCCTTGACGACTCCAGCCCTCAGCGGTGGGTGTGATGCCACACGCTAAGAGCCTGAGGTCTTTATGTTGACGGAGTCATTCAGGTGGGTCACTACTGTGTAGTGTGTGTCTATACAACGGTGTATAAGAATACATGTATGCAGGTGAATGAATGTCAGTTCAGGAGAGTGTGTGTGTGTGTGTGTGTGTGTGTGTGAGCATTGGCCCACTCATCTAGCAATCTCATTTATTTCTATTAACAAACCCCATTCAGAGAGGTTCTAGTTTCTTCTTTCATTGTTGCCCTGAATGAGCCTTCTGGAGAGGTGAGTCATCTCTCTCCACTCTCTCAGAGAGCTGCTCCCAGCCAAACACAAGGACTCAATCCAAACACAACAGATGGAGACACAGGTAACAGGTATTGTTTTATCTCCAAAACACACTGAAGAGCAGAATCCCCCCACTTGGTTTAATTACGTTAACAGGCTTGATTGGGAAGCGGTTTTGACACTGAGTTTTGATGCTCATCACAAGGAGAGAAAACATTTGTTTTAAAAGCACCCAAAAGAAAACACATTTTGAAATTCGCCTCGGTGGGGAGTCCGCTCTCCAGGGACGAAATCTTGTCGGCTGTCGTATTTGGCAGAAGAGGTGAATGGTACTAGGGGGTCAACAGATGACTAAGCTTGTTATTCTAACAGCCATAATTCACTCCAGTGGTCCTGAACCTGGTTGAGGCTCATGTGTTGTCCTCCAGGACGGAACACTCCTCCAGGACGGAACACTCCTCCAGGACGGAACACTCCTCCAGGACGGAACACTCCTCCAGGAAGCATTTTTCAGGCACACAGAAATTCCAAGGGCTAATTAGCAACACTGACGTGACGTGTCATGCTAGCTAGCGCTAACACATTAGGCTAACGGGAATGCACCAGCTTGTGGGACAGATGAGGTCAAGCGCTGCGGCTGATGTCTGGGGCCTGGTTCACCTCCGAGGGGGCAGCCTGAGCGGTGGTGTGTGATGGGATGGAGGTCGAGGAGTGGGAGGACCCTAGACAAGTCATTTAGGTGTTTTTCATCATAAGATACAGGTAGAGAAATACATCTAAATATTAAGTAGCGTCTCAAAATAAACGTGCGCCATTTTGACACCTTGCTGGGCCTGTTTTGCCCCCCTCTCCTCTGTGTCTGCAAGCCAACCCAGGGCTAGATTGATGCCTGTTCTCACCCATGAATAAATGAGCAGGTGGAGATAGCGAGAGAGAGAAAGAGAGAGACATAGAGACAGTGTGTGAGAGAGAAAGAGAGACAGGGACAGAGAAAACAACAGAGAGAGAGAATGGGGAAATAGAGCTAACGAGATAGAGACTAAGAGAAAGAGTGAGACAGAGAGAGGAGAGAGGGAGAGGAGAAAGAGTCCAGTAGAGTGGAGGAAGGAGACAAAAAGAGAGATGAAAGCTAAAACAAGAGCTTCGCAGCCCTGCCCTGCTCTGGCCTGTCTTCACATCAAATCGTCCGCCAACGTAGCCGACTGACCGACTGCTACGAGTCCCCCTCACCGCACCCATCGCCAACGCCTTGAGGTAGCCTGGCAACCACTCCTTCTGAATGCTGCTCTAAATGCCATCTCTCAAAGGGTCTGATCCTCACACACACACACACACACTCATAGCAGGGAAGTAGCCAAGGAAGCAGAGGTTGGATTATCCTTTCATGCTGGCAGACGTGTCCCGTCTTGGCTCTGGAACTAGCAGAGGAGGAAGCACGGAAGTTACCCTTAACGGGATGTGTCACTTCAAAAGACAGCGGTGACATCAGGTCATCCACGCCCACGAGAAACACAATTACAGTTTGGACTCAGTGTTCCCGCGTGTCTGGCTGTGTTTGATCAAAGTTCAGTGCACTTGTCAAAACGCAACCCCAAAACACAGATTCTGTTACCTTTGATTCATTTAAAGTCGTAAAACCCTCAAGTCTCAAGAACTGGTTGAAATAACTGCCCTTTAGCCCAGGCTGTTGGACCCGTATTTGTAACAGGAGACTGGAATAGTTGTGCCTCAAGTATTTGTTTGTGGACATTTCAAATGGTGGCTTGTGGTTAGTGTAGGACAGGGTGGCCCTAACCCAAAACCACAAAACATATATGGACCAAACCTGTACACATAACATTTACTCTACGTTCAAACACAAATCTGAAAAGCCATAACTGCAAGATCCAGTTTCAGCACTTGAGAAAATACACTATGCCGTTCAGGATACTGCTGGGAGTTTTACTGCTAAGTTTAGTTTCCAGCCTTACCACAGCCTGTTCCATGTGTGGCTGCAACAACTATACGTGTGCAAAGTCCCTCTTGTAAATTAATGATACTCTTAAGAGGATCAAAGACAAGTAGCATGGATGTGCCCAGCATGAAGTAGCATAAAACTCAAATTCTGTATATGAAGACTTCAAAGCTACCGTCAGATAACAAATGTGCGAGGCCTTTGAGTCAATGTGACGTTCTGTACTAGAGTCTCACAGCAGGGGTCTGGATATGGCTTGAATCAGGGTTTGATCTTTACAACACCAGCATGGTGAAACTACGATCAAGGCTTTTATAAAGATGTTGAGAGAAGAAAGGAAGATGACTCCTTCGCTTTTTTCTGTTACGCTCCCTCTCCGGGCGGGAATCCGTCCACACCAGGTAGGCTACGCATGGACACAGCAGGCTACGCATGGACACAGCAGGCTACGCATGGACACAGCAGGCTACGCATGGACACAGCAGGCTACGTATGGACACAGCAGGCTACGTATGGACACAGCAGGCTTCCTGAAGGGTTCGAATTACGGGGGGGGCTTGACCCCCCTTATTAACCCTTGTGTTCTCCTCGGGTCATTCTGACCCATCAGTCATTGTGACCCACCTTCGTTTGCGACAACTTTACCACATACGAAAACAAAGTGAACCATTTTCTTTTAACCATTGGGCTGTCTCAGACCCCCCACATTGCGAAGGTTAAAATACAATTATTTTTATTTGCTTTTGTATTGGGTAAAATTGGGTAAACACAACGATGGTTCGTTATGAACCTTTTGGTCATGTGACCCGAAGGCAGCACAAGGGTTAAGACTTGGACCCCCCAAAAGAGGTCAAAACAACATATAATCGCTCTTACCTGTAATCGTAAATATTTTTTGCACCCTGGAGAAGTTGACCCCCCTGAATCATTATCATTGTATAATTCATACTCTGGCTACCTGAGAAAAACGTCATACATGACATGTCTGTGCCAAGGCAGGAAAATGATTGATGGTTCGTGCTGAAGCCGCCAGATAAGGACTTCATTAACGCACAACAAACCACACCGAGTATACAGTCTATTTCAAACTATTGACTCAAGTGATCTATTGTCTTAAGGGATTATCACTCCATGTTTGACATCAGTTTGTTCAGAATCTTTTCCAGAAATGATGAGTTGAGTCTGACGCCGTGCTTCCTGCTCCAACGACCAATACATAAAGTAAAAAGTAGTTAAATAGTGTCTCGTTCCATGTGTTTATTAGCTTGAGTTGGTGTGAGGGTGAGCGATAAAGTGTAGGAAATAGTGGGTGTGTGAGTGTTCATGTAAACACTCACTGAACCATCATAGACGGAGGCTTGAAGGACTTTCCTCCTCCATCACTGAATTGAAACCAATCGACGCTCTTAAATAATCAGAGAACCATTAACCTCCAACCAACAATATCTTTACACTTCACTCGAGTCGGCCTACACAGTAAACAACCCCTTGGTGCACGAGCAAAGACACGAATCACGCAAAGCTTCCAGACTCAGTACTGCTACAGCCCAAGAGATGATTTAGGGATAATTGGAGTTTAAAGATACCAAAACGCCCAGAGCATGTTTTGTTTTACGCAAAATGAAGATTAATCAGTAACAGTTGATAAACATCTTTTTTTTTTTATGGATGGATTAACCGCTCCTGGTTGTCAGGAGTTTTTTTTCCAATACATTTTATTTTTTTTGAGCCCAAGTTAATGCCGTCATAGTACGGTCATAAATGTATCATGACCTTTTCAGATGTGTTCAAAGCAAGCCTCTGTCAGGCTTTGTATTACACTTGTTGACATAATCCTTTAATGTGAGTGTAGGAGACACGTCGCTTGTGATTTACGTCGCAAGCTTGACGCATTCTTCTCATACTTAGGTGATGGATTTCTTTGAAACTATCTCTGGCCTTGGGAAAAAATGACGAGCAGAATTTTAAGTCCATCGGACAAAACAATCCTAACGTGAGAAGGACAAGCAGAGCAGAAATAAACACAAGCAAGACTTCTCTGTTCTCTGGATTTATTCTAAGTTTTGAATCCCCCCCGAGAGGGCCATAAATATTTTACAGAAAGAGAACAGCAGTCTCGTTATTTACAAGATATTATAAATGTCTTACAACTCACAATAAGTGTATTTTTGGGGGATTCTGAGTGCAGGGGGAGTAACAGGGAGAGAGAGAGATGTAGGAAGCAAGAACAGACATGACTACAATCGTTTACAGTTGTGTAGAGGCCAACCCTCTCCCACAGGCAGGAGTGTGGTTTGACTGACCAGGTGTGAAGTCCTGTTTTTTGCTGTTGTGATCTGGTGGCAGACCACAGAATATCAGGTAGCTATGGAGGAGAGAGGGCGAAGAGGAGGGCGTGCTGAAAGCCGGCAGCAGTGGGGAAAGTTGACATGATCTGAGATAGACAGCACAGTGGGAACACACACACACACAAAACCGAATTCCTACCATGCGTTACCTTGTACACAACCAGGTACAAATGACCCCTGGTTTTCCTGCTTGCGTCAACATCAGTTCAGTGATGCAACAAAAGCTCTCAACACATTTAGACCAAGAGGCCGGCACACGGCGCCCCTGACAGCGGCTCGGGGCGGGGGAGATGAAGACCCAGAGGCGTGTGGAGCAGCCAACTACATCATCTCACATTCAACCGGCTCTAAAAGCTCCAGCACTTGTCCCTTTCAGATCCCAGGAGAGATCAGAAACTCAGACGTTGCCCGTATCCAAGCACTATAAACGACCAGCCAATGAATCACCAGCATCAGTCACTCATGGACAAGAGCTAGCTCGCTAGCGTTGATCTCCACAGAGCAGAGTCGGCTCTTCTGAGCCCCTTCAGTCCAGGAGGAAGGACTGGCAAGGGGATCAACACTACCGAACCGCCGGGGCTTGTTCTTCTGCAGAAAGAAATCCTCCTCTGCATTCCCCTCTCTCATCCCTCATTCCCCCACCCCGCTCCTCAGCAGCCTGCAGGGGCGAGAGGAGGAGGAGAAGGGGAAGAGAAAAGGAGGAGAAGGGGAAGAGGAGGAGGAGAAGGGGAAGAGGAGGAGGAGAAGAGGAAGAGGAGAAGAGGAGGAGGGGAGAAGGGGAAGGGGAGGAGAAGAGGAGGAGGAGGAGGGAGACGGAACTCTGTGACAGACCTAGCCTCGGCTTTCGGACCACCATCTTCCTACAGTCAGCAGAGGGCTCTGAAGAGAGAGTTCTGGGGAAGACTGAGCTGTAGTCTAAAGCCAAGAAGACATTCCCAAAAATGTAACCAGGCAGAGCGAGCCTCTATCTCCCTCTTCCAGAGAACAGCCAGGAGCTGTGGCTGGGGGGGGGGGATTGTGCGTTTAGACATGGTGCTATGCAATGTGGGGGTGGGTGGAGAGACAGACGTGCCTGGGAGAAAGATGGGTAATGTAGTCTTCCAGCTGAGGCCCAGAACCCATTTAGAGACTACGACTACTTAAGGTCTGAGTTCCTGCGCGCCTCTCATTTCCCTGGAAACAACACGACAGGGTGAGTAATACTTGGAGGAGTAACGCAGTCACACAACCACAAGAGACCTCGCACAAGGGTGTACCAGAGAAGGGGGGAGAAGAAAGGGAAGGATAGGACAACTACGTACACACACTTACTGTGTGTGTGTGTGTGTCATAACACACACGGGAGGAAACACGTGTAAATGAGCCTGAGACATGCCACCAGACCAAAGAGAAAGAACCAGAAAGAGAGAGAGAGGGTGGAGTTTGGGGTGGCGTGGGAGGGTCCAGGGCGGGTGGCGCTCCTTGCCGATGAGGGGCGGGGCATGTCCGGGGTGGCGCTCGGGCCGCCAGGGGGCGGGCCTTAGATGGGCAGCTGGAAGGTGATGTCCACTTGAGCCTCCTTAGCCAGCGAGACGATTTCAGAAAGCTTTACAACCTGCAGAACATGAGACGGAGCAAGAGACATGACACACAGAGAAGAGAGACAGGAAGACAAACAGAAGAAAACACGTCAGAAAAACCTGACACGGTTCTCTCACGTCAGCGAGAAGATACATCCAGTCAGCAGAGCTTGCATGGTGGGGTGCTGTAACTGCAAACGGGCCTCTAATGGGGAACCTGATGTTTCCAAGCATAGAGCAATAACAGCGGAAGAGAGGAGAGATGAAGGGGAAGACTAGACGCTTCTGTGGAGAGGCCTGCCAGATCATCAGAGCTATTCAAGTCAGCCAGTCACTGTGGGACTGCAGCGATTAAGCTGTCATAAGGCCCTGCCACCACCAATTGCCTGACACTCAAACCAACCCTTTCACTCGCACACACATTTCCACCAATGGCATAAAGAGTTTGACACACACAGATTTGCTGCTGGTATCTGTCTCAGATGTTGACTCGTGTTAACCCTGCCAGCCTGCGGGTCCGTATAGAGGGGTTTGTGAACGTTCCAACTGTTCTGTGCCCGTAGTTGAAAAACGAGTTGAAAGAAAGGCGCTGGTGTCGTCATTGGCTTCTCCTCAGCTAGACAGCCACTCAACAGTCAGAGAGCTGTACAATATTGTTCAAGCTACTAGCTAGCCAGCTAGGTTGGCTAGGGGTCAAGACTTGATGATGAAAGGCTGGGATGAGGTGATGGTCAGCGCCCCACAAGCACGCTTCTGACAGAGAGAAACAACACATGGACACATGCCCTGACCCCTACACAAACCTCGCCTGATATTCTCTGTCACATTCAAACACACACGCAAACAACATACCTTCTTGTACCTCACACACACACACACACACACAAACACACACACACACACACACACACACACACACACACACACATCATCCAACACAGACCAGACAGGCCTGGAGGGCCAGCTTGCTTGTCTGTCTGTGTGTCTGTGTGTGTGTCTGTGTGTGCGCGCGTCTGTGTGTGCGCATCTGTGTGTGCGCGTCTGCGTGTGCGCGTCTGTCTGTGTGTGTGTTCTCTGCAAGGCCTCTTACCATCTTGGCAGCCTCGTCCAGATCATCGCAGGCGAGGATCTTTAGCGGGCTGGCAGCAATCAGGGCTTTGGCATCGTCCACTCTGGTCCCTGGAAACACACACACACAGCTGACGTCATTCACATGCATTTCAGTCAAGGTTGATTTCGCTACGATAGCATTACTATGTCAGGAGGACATGTCAACATGGTTGATTGTGCAAACTCTGAATGGGGCTGAATGGAGGGGGAATAGCTAAATACATTCAGGTTTTGCCGTAGTTTGGGTCCAATGTTTGGGACTACTACCATGTCATTAAGCAGAGTCACCCGGCCAATCCCACTGACCGTGTTTTCAGAAACACAGTGCTAGCAAACCCAGCACAACACGCCTAACACACGCTCCTATCTTGAGCCTCTCTTTTGCCTTTTTTCTAAAGCTTTTTACACGCGCATTCAATAGCTTTTTACACGCACATTCAATGTTCAAATATTCTCAACTTTTCAGTGCAAGGCACAGAGTCTCACAGCTGGTCGATGTCACAGGCTGCGCCGCCTGTGTCTGGGGACCACCGCAGGGAACTGGGAAACAGTGAGTGGTAAGAAGAGCCTGATTCTGACAGGCAGTGTGCTCTCTGGCCTTTAAAACCTCTGCCTTCTCTCTCTTCTCTCTCCCACCTCTCTACTCCTGACTCTTTTCCCTCCAAAAAAGGGCTTTGATGTTTTCATGGTGTATAATCTAGTCGTCTCCAGCTAGCGGCTGTCACACAGCGCTTCAATTAAACTCAGTTAAACTCAATCTGTGTTTGACGGTTGAAAACGCAGGCTCAGAATGGCTGCTGGTCGGACAGGGGGACAGGAGAACGGGGGGACAGGGGGACAGTGTTAGTTCATCTGCCTCCCCTGCCATTACTGCAAAAGTGTATTCATAGCCTGTGTGTATTCATAGCCTGTGTGTGTGTGTGTGCTCACCTTGTAACCGCACCACGATGGGGATCTTCAGTTCCAGGTCTGTGACAGCCATGATGATGCCCTGGGCTATGACATCACACCTCATGATGCCTCCAAAGATGTTAACCATGATGGCCATCACCTGTAACCACATCATGACCATGAACCATCACCTAAACAACTTCAAGACAGCAACTTTTGTCCGTTATCAAATCCCCAAATGGCCTCCAAAAACCCGGGCAGCCTACAGATGACAACAAGCCCTCTAATACAGAGGACGTCACGTGTGAACTGGACCAGAGTCTCACTGCCTGGGGTGAACTGGACCAGAGTCTCACTGCCTGAGGTGAACTGGACCAGAGTCTCACTGCCTGAGGTGAACTGGACCAGAGTCTCACTGCCTGAGGTGAACTGGACCAGAGTCCCACTGCCTGGGGTGAACTGGACCAGAGTCCCAGTGCCTGGGGTGAACTGGACCAGAGTCCCAGTGCCTGGGGTGAAGCCCGACAGCAGGCGGCTTCATTAGCCCCGCACTGCTCTCCTGCTGAGAGGCCGTCCTGTCTGTCCTGGTCCCTCACCACTCCCTCTGTAGACCAGCTCACTGCCTGGACCAATGTCACAGGGTCACATGTCATTAGGAGAGGCCATCTGTGTCTGTCCCCCTGCAGGACAGATGCCTTTGTTCTCCCTTTGGGTGTTGTGTCATTTGTTTCTCATTACTGATCGGTTCCGAAATGTCCTGAAGAACAAGTGAGCTCTCTCAAGTCCCCCTCCCCCTCCACACCAGCTTACAGTGTTTTTGACATCAGACCATTGCTGGATCAACACAATAGGACCTCACCACCCTGATCAACACAACAGATTCATAAGTCCTACTGATCCTGGCTGTCACTGCCCGTATCACACAGAACTAAATAACAGCACTGTGGAATGCGATAGCATCTGAAGAAGCTAACTGAACATTTCCCTCTGCACCATTAAGCTCCAGTAGCCCCCTTAAGAATAGAAGTGTTATTTGACTGCATCGTGTCTTAAGTGTTTATCAGTGAATGTGGAATTGGGAAGGCTCATTTAGTCTGAAGCAGGTATCCCACAAAGCTTGTGTATTCATGTAATGAGAAAAACACTGTGTGTTGTCACTAGATATGTTTTTTGGTCACTAGGGTTGGTGAAAGTTGCCAAGTCGAATCGCTAAATTGGCAACACTGGTTGTGTTGGTTTGGTGTGATATCCCTGTTGGCGTTTCCTGGAGTGGCATGAAAACATTCTTATTCCAAACATTCTAGCCCCAACTGCCAACAGCAGAATGTTTGGTGTTTGCTGGTTGTTGTCAGGGTCGTTGTCGGGGGCGCTCACCTTCCTGTCCGAGGTGATGAGCTTGAAGGCCTCGGTCACCTGGTGGGCCGTGGCTCCGCCCCCCACGTCCAGGAAGTTGGCGGGCGTGCCGCCATGCAGCTTGATGATGTCCATGGTGGCCATGGCCAGACCCGCCCCATTCACTGCACACACACACCAAAAAATTATTGTGAATAGGGCAAAACTTTCCAAATATATTTGTACATACATAGATCTCTGTCTGTGTGCACACGTGTGTATGATCGTCCGTATATGGCAGGTGTGTGTGTGTGTGTGTGTGTGTGTGTGCGGGCGGGGGCTCCTTACCCAGACAGCCGATGGTTCCGTCCAGACCTATGTAGTTGAGGTCAGCCTTGGCTGCCTGCTGGTCGCGGGGGTCCTCCTGTGTCCAGTCCCGCATGTCGAACACCTTCTTCTGCCGGTACGCTGCGTTCGAGTCAAAGTTGATCTTGGCATCCATGCACATCACTGTGGGAAAAAACAAGTTGCCATGGGGACGACAGAAACAACGAGCCACATATCACAGCGACAGGTCGAAGGAGGTAGTCATGTGATGAATGACTCATGTTCTCTTCTGACGACACACAGCATGTCTGCCAGCCGTTTATGAAGCCGTGTTCTCCAGCCCTATGGTGTTCTGCGGTGTTCTGTCGTGTTCTGTGGTGTTCTGTGGTGTTCTGTGGTGTTCTGTGGTGTTCTGTGGTGTTCTGCGGTGTTCTGTGGGGTTCTGCGGTGTTCTGCAGTCCATACAGAAGGTTGATGTGGAGATCAAACAGACCACAGATACCTTCAGCTGTGTGTGACCAGCATTGGCCAGAAATACTCAACTCCATTCAGTCACGGGATTGGACCGTTGTGCTAGACATTTGATTTAATAGCACTTACTGTGCAAGCACGTCTATATCAGGGCCTCTTGTGACCCATTTGAACCACTTTAACCAGCCATATATAACAAAGAAGATGTATGCACAAGAAGTGTCGCACTAATGATCAATTAGAACAATTCTGAGATTTGCTCTGTGGGGGAGTGGGGGGGGGGGCTTGGTGTGTGTTATTAAGGGGGGCGGGGGGGGCGAGGGTGAGTCATTGATGGCTGGGACCACAGGCTGTGACGCTGCACAGAAGCAGATAATGGACAGAAGGGATAATGACTGAGTCATGGCCTCCACCGTCACTCTGCACACTGGGCCTGCAGGCTCTGACAGAGGTTGACTACCTCCTAGGAGTGTGTGTGTGTGTGTGTGTGGGAGAGTGTGTGTGTGTGTGTGTGGGGGAGGCAGAGTGTGTGTGTGTGTGTGTGTGTGGGAGGGAGAGTGTGTGTGTGTGTGTGTGTGTGCGTGGGAGGGAGAGTTTGTGTGTGTGCGTGGGAGGGCGAGTGTGTGTGTGTGTGTGTGCGTAGGAGGGAGAGTGTGTGTGTGTGTGTGCGTAGGAGGGAGAGTGTGTGTGTGTGTGTGCGTAGGAGGGAGAGTGTGTGTGTGTGTGTGTGTGTGCGTGGGAGGGAGAGTGTGTGTGTGTGCGTGGGAGGGAGAGTGTGTGTGAGTGTATCCAGGTAACAGGATGTGGAGGCAGGGGAGAAAGAAGAGACTGACAGCACACTGACCTCGAAATGGCCTATCCACATTACTTTATGTGAAGGTGACAACGGTCACCGTTCTAGATCTTACCACCCTCGTGAAGGTCACGTTCAGCTTTTTAGAGGGACACTGTGGTGAATGTACAACATGCGTTTGACAGAGTGCGTGGGCGTGTGAGTTTGTGTGTGTGAGAGTGTGTGTGAGTGTGTGTGAGTGTGTGCGTGCGAGTGTGTGTGAGTGTGTGTGAGTGTGTGTGAGTGTGTGTGTGCGAGTGTGTGTGTGTGCGTACCAATGCCAGAGGAGTCCTCCACCATAGGGTTGATCTCCAGCATGGAAGCGTCGTACTTCATGAAGACGTTGTACAGCTTGATCATGTTCTCCGCAGCCTCGTTAATCAGGGCTGGGGGGAAACCCATCTTGGTCGCAACCTGGACACACACACACACACACACACACATTTAAAAGTAATTTAAGAATTTGGTCAACAGAGTTTGGTCAACAAGTCTTAATTAAAAGGCTATTTGGGTGCTTTTGTGCGAGCTTTTCCACACGCCTGCTGAGCAGTAACATACTGGCAAAGAGAGGGAGACAGAGGACTCATGCCTTCACTATGGTGCTTCTTTCATCTACTATCAATCAAGCATTTCTCCCAACACTGGCAACGCTGTGTTTGAAAAGCAGTTTACAGCGTATCCTTAGTTTGTGTTGCTGTTCACGTATTTACTGAAGGCAATAGAGAAGCTAAGGCAAGGAGACAGACAGGGTGACAGGGTGACCAAAGGACACTCTGTGCACACATTGCAAAAACAGGAGAATGTGTGTGGTGTGTGTCTGTGTGTGGTGTGTGTATATTTGGGGAGGGGGAGAGGTATAAAGAGATGTGATGGGAGGATGTGTATTTGGGTGTGGTTACCGTGACAGCCTGCTCCATCTTGATGCCCTCCAGGATGTCGATGGGCTCCTTGACGATGGCATCAGGGTTCTCTGCTGCCACATCCTCAATGTTCACGCCCCCCTGAGAGCTGCCAATCAGCACTGGGCCCTGCGGGGGAGGGGAGGGGCTAAACATGAGCACGCCTTGAAAAGATACGCACTTATACGCTTTGAGGGAGAACACGGATTCCAAGAGGAATCCCTTTGAACGTAAGAAATCAATACTCTGTACCACTACGCCATCTAGTGGCCAAAGCCACCTTTGTCAAAATAGGTGCAAGACTGGCCAATGTCATTAGTCAAGGACTTCCTGGTTATGACTGGAGGACAGTGACTGGTGGGCTGTGGTCACCTGACCAATGAGAGGCTCACCTGGAAGGACCTCTCCATGGTGATGGCAAAGTAGTACTCCCTGCGTGGGTAGCGACGCTCGCAGATGAACACCTGGTTACAGATACGACCCTGCTCTCCTGTCTGCTTGGTGTATAGCTTACGACCAATCATCTGAGAGGAGATGTCCCTCGCCTCCTCTGGCCTGGAGGAGGAGGGAGGAGGAGGAGGAGGGAGGAGGAGGGATACAGGACGGGTAGAGTGAGAGGGGAGAGAGAAAAGAAGGGAGAGTGAAATGAGTCCAATCATGTCTAAACTATGACTTATCTTTTATTATAATACTCCAAAAGTGAAGGAAGTTTAGAGAGAAGATAGTGGAACACGTACGAGTAGACAATCTTCACTCCTCCCTTGAGCCCGCCCTCGAACGTGCCTTTCCCTCTCCCGCCCGCCAGCACCTGAGCCTTCACCACCAGGTCCTTGGAGGCTACGGGACCAACACAGGGCATGTCATCACACGCACAGCAGGGAGGAAGAACAGCACAGGGCTGGATCCTGCTGGATGGTACTGCCACATCCACACCCAGACACACAGGGCGTGTTACAGAGCACTGTAACGACTCCATACCCCCTCTTAAATGAGTGACAGCGCCTGCTTCAATAACCTCAGACGTGTTTGGATAGAGAGGAAAACCCCCCAGACAGATTCAGGAAGTGGTCCAAACTGAACTCAATAATGGCAGAAAGAATAAGCAAAAGCATTGACATCGAGATACAATATGTTACAAATAATAGAGGAGTAAACATTTCAAATTAAGTAACAGTTCATATGAGTAAAAAAAAAAAAAGTTTTTTCTAAAGAGACTTATCTCTACTATCTGATGATTGTGCTTGCTAACTATCCCTTAGGCTGTCTTGTCCACCATGACAAGTCTGTGTGACATGATCCCACTGAGGCTATGTTTAGAATGCAGTGTGTGTGTGTGTGTGTGTGTGTGTGTGTGTGTGTTTAGCATCGATGCCAGCAAGCTATTAAAAACTCTAGACAAGGGTCATTCTAAATTAGAAGTTTTGCACTTCTCAGATTTCCCCCAAAAATGTGTCTTGCAAAGAGTCTGGAACAAAAGCTGTGATAATGGATGACGGAGGCTTTCAAAGAGGCCTTAAAGCTGAAGAACGTTTCTCACTTTAGACTACTCTTAAAATCAACCTGGTCTTAGGAGCAAAGAAAGAATATTTGGCACTTTATCAGCAAGTTACATTTCCTGGGGTACATTGAGGAATTTTAACCCTTGTGTTCTCCTCGGGTCATTCTGACCCATCAGTCATTGTGACCCACCTTCGTTTGCGACAATTTTACCACATACAAAAACAAAGTGAAGCATTTTCTTTTAACTGTTGGGCTATCTCAGACCCCCCATATTGCGAAGGTTAAAAGAAAATTATTTTTATTTGCCTTTGTATTGGGTAAAATTGGGTAAACACAACGATGGTTCGTTATGAACCTTTTGGTCATGTGACCCGAAGGCAGCACAAGGGTTAAGAAAAGCATTACGGAGGTTCATCTGTTACTCTAAATGTCAAACAGACCTGCCAGAGACTGAACAGCCCCTTAACCAACACTCATGTAGAGACCCGTTAGAGACCAGTTTCCAACCATATTCAGTCAGAACGTGTGCTACCAGACTGCAGCAGGGCAGTTCTGAGCAGGAATCCTGAGACCCTATCCAGACCAACCCCACTCCAGCACATCCACCTTCCGATCGCACGTCCTCTCAGACACGACATCCTCACAGCACCGCTGCACTACTGGATGTCCTGTGGCACTTGTCTAGTCACACCCATTTTTGTCCAGTCATATGTTAGCTCCACGTAGTGGTCGTACTTGTCTAGGTGATGTTTTCCGTAGCGTCGTGGTCCTGGGTGTTAGCTCTTTGGTGTCAATGCGTGCTGCTAGCATGTGATCAAAACAACAATAAACGACCACTGGAACTTGTATCTTACCGATCTGCTTGGCCACAGAGTAAGCCTCGTCAGACGAGCTGGCCACCAGGCCGTCTGGCACAGCGATGCCAGCCTCCTTGAGCAGGCCGATGCTCATGTACTCGTGCAGGGAGAGGTTCCTGTGCTGCTGCTGCAGGTAGGGGGGCTGGGGTTGAGCTCCATGGGCCCCAAATACACCAGAGGACCCCCCCAGCACCTGGAGAGAAGGGGGAGAAGGGGGGGGGGAGACGAGGGAGAGGGGACAACATAGGAGTCGTTGAATGCAAAAAACAAAGGCACGTTAATGCAGCCTGGCTGTTAAAGAGAGCATGGACTCATAAGTGTGCGTACAAGTGAAGGCGCGAGGGCCTCCACGCTCGCACACAGACCAGGGTAAGAGAGGGTAAGCGCCAGAATTAGAACATCTAGCTAAAATCAATGAATATACTGAGAAATGTGACTGGGTGTTTGTTGATAACTGACTGGTACAATTTTAAGGGGCATCCGCTCTGTTTTCAGCATGAGTCGTATGGGGCACCTAAACCGATTTGGGAAGTTCTATCAGAGTGCAAGTGTGACAGATGCGATGGAGAATTTAGGCTGTTTCCTCCTATGCCCCTGGCCTTTGACGTTGCTAATGGCAGCTGTTGGAGGTCAATCTGTAGACGGCTGGTTATTTCACTAAGCACTCTTGATCTACCTTACAAACACGTAATACAAACAAACGGCACATCTATATTTAATTTAGGTTTATACTAAATATATTGCCTTCATTTTTCAATAATCAAGCGAGTCTGTCTATCATACGCGACAATGTTAGCGATATAGCTTGTGTTAGCTTGCAAGCTAATGCATTAGCCGCAGTCAGGCCATTTCAATACAAACACTGCGATAGTGCGAAGATGGGCTAATGTCAAATATGACCCTGTCGCTGTCCGGGGATTTCTTGGTTACTGTGTTACTATACTGGCATGATAATTGCATAAATCGGTAGCTGAAGTCTTTTTCTACAGCTCGTCCAACACCTACCTTGGATGCGGAGTTTATGGTCGTCCTGGTCCCACAATTTCTCAGTCTTGCCGACAATCGGCCGCAAATCAGGGACGTCGCCATGTTTCCCCTCACAAGCACAAGATACTTTAACGCATGCGTAGTGACCTACAAAGCCTGGTGCCCCTTGCACAGCCATTCGGCGCATTCTCTGTTCCTTAAAGTTTGAAAACAATTGGGGTGGCTTAAACTTTACAAGCAAGACGTTATCCTTCAATGTCACTGAACCAACACACACAAATATACTTTCAAAACTTGATATTTATTTACATCGAGGGTGGGAAACCTTCCTTATGTACAGATCTATTTACATTCCAAAAAACCTGACAAGTACTCATGTAGTCTTAGTAACCTGATAAATCAAAGTACGGGAGTCATACATAATGAGAAAAATACAAAACATGGAAAATGAATCCTAAACAATGGAGATGCTTTAACAAATAACAAAAGATTTACAGCACAGGTTTAAATCTGCAATTCACCCTTGCGAAATCAAAACACTTTGTGAAATCTCTGGTAGGGAACAGTTCAATGGGAGGTTGAAAAGTGGTAATACTTGTGTGCTTGTATTACAAACATTCCCTTAACTGGTCCAGCCTTGAGGGCAGCCCTGAACAATAAGAGTGAGACATTTGACTATTACAGACATTCCAAGAACTAGTCAAGTCTTCACCAAAGACCTCAACATGGATTAAACCTAGTCATTGACTAAACACTTATCAATCGATTGTTTTTTTTCCTTCTAGTTTGGGACTGGGTCTTAATCCATGTCTAAGGAAAATGGCTGCATATGTCGAGTGAAAGACAGGAGCTGGGTAGGATTGAAACACAGGGAAGAGCAGTACCAACACACAGCAAGCCACCAGAGCATGCATGCTACTGAGGGCCAGCTCATCAGTGTGGCTGTCATAAAAGGTCTGTTGGATGTGAAGATCTCAGGGCTCTATGAGGTACTTGGGCTGCGCTGGTTGGTTCCCAACACGTTCAGGTGAAGACGCGCACACACACACACACAAAGATAAAAGCCTCCACACAAATCACACACATGCACATGAGCCCACACATACACACAATCACACATGTACACACACACACACACACACACACACACACTCAGTCAGAGTCGCTGCTGCTGCTGGATGAGTCTGTGGACATGGCCTCCACATCATCCTCGTTCTCCTTGTTGTGCCCCGGAGGTTCCAGCCCAAAGTCGTTGCCATGGTGAGGGGGGAGCAAGCCCACGGAGACTTCGCTTGACTGCCAGGGGTACTGGGGGGTCAGCACGTCTGGAGAGAGGGAAGGAAAGGAGGGGTGGAGCTCAGTGGTTAGAGCACGATAGCTCAAGATATCGCCGGTTTTAAATCACCCTGAACTGTTCATATCCCCCCTGCTTTGCTCTAAATGAAAGTAACTGCTAAATTAACGCATTGCATTTTATTACATCATTCAATGTATACCAGTGAAACTGTATTCTGTTGAATGAACAGTTCTGACTTTAGGATACCCACACCTGTCTAGACGTGTGCATTATGGTATGTTCTAAAATATATCTTGAGTGGGCCGGAGAAAAGAATAAGTCAACTGTCGTACCAGGTAATCTCCCAGCAGCCAGGGCATCTCCTGGTAGGTGGCCGTTCACGCCATTGGTCGGCAGGTTGCTCATGTGACCCAGCATGCCGCTGCGCATCTCCAGGTCAGTGGGGTAGGGTCTCCGTGGGTCGCCTGGGAAACAAACACACAACACCCCGTGGCGTTACAGATCACAACAGAACCAGCATAGAACACTCCACTGGTCAACGACGATTCTACATTCTCATTCCAATTTGAGGAATGAGGAACAACTGCAATGCTGGGACGAGAAATATGCTTGAAAAAAGATCTAACCTACTTGAACGGTAATACAAAATTCCAAAAGTAGTATCGGGTCATACTACTGCAAAGGGGGTATACAGACGTGGCTGGCAAAAAGCAAAGCGGATACCTGGTACCCAGTTGAGGGGGGCACACACTGCATTGCTGGCACTGATCCTGTGGGCATATTTGATGATCTCCTCTGATGAAATACTCCCTGAAAAACAGCATCCATTTAAAATGAATTTCAACAAGTTATCTACAGATACATCAGCCTGTTAATACCTGTTAGCTGTTATTTTTTGGGGCTTCATTGCTGTAGACTAATGCAGTGTGCATCATGCTCACCTTTTCTGGCTCTGTCGATGGATTTCAGCTTTTCCTTTGCCTGGTACACAGCCGTAGCCTGAAGGGACAAAGAAAGGATTATCGGTTCCTGACTGTCATCGTCCCACCTCACAAGTCTGTTTATCTCCAGTAACTTTCAATTCACCATAGCAAGGTCTGGAATGCACTAATTCTGTATATTTTGCATTGATCAACAAAGTGCTTAACTCTATTGTATAACTGGCTGTTATGGGACATACTTCCGGTAGCAACAAACATACCCGGGTGTGATTGCCTACATCTTCTATCTTTTACCTTAGAATCCTTGCAGCTAAAAGTTTACACGCATTACTCTCTCAGTCACACCCACCAGTATGTGTTCGGCCTCCTTCAGCTGTTTTTGAAGCTGTTGAATGTCGCTGTCTCTTTTCTCCACCTCCTTCTCCAGGATCTGCATCTCCTGGTGCACCCTCCCCTGATCCTGTGCCACCAGCATCAGCTCCTGGAACTCCTTATCTCTCTGGACAAGCAACTCCAGAATCTGGGGTCAAAAACAAGCATGGATTGTTACAAACCTAAACTTTGGAGTGTGGTATAGCTTGGGAGTGTGGTATAAGTTCTCCCTTACATTTGCGTTCGTTTACACCAGAAAGACATTCAAGCATTCTGAAACATGTGCACGTGAAAAGGAGGGGAGAATAGAAAACCTCACCTAGAAAAAAAGCGTACATTTCCACAAATGTTGAGAATTTATGGTTGGATGGTGCAAGGAGGTAACAGCTCATGGCTGTCTTACCTGTGTGTCATCGCTTGACTGAGGGAGTTTTTGGCTCCTTGACAATGCCAGCATTTCTATCAATTCCCTGAAATGGGTGAAGATAGTTAAGTGTACGTAAAGATTATCGCACACTCGCAAAAAAGCATTTAAATTACATTTGGGATTCGTTTCATGTAACTTTTTAAGTGTGTTAAACAATTTGTACAATAATGTTGACCACTTAATTTAGATGACAGCTTGACTGACTTGTGCGGTATGTAGGCTGTTACTGTAGCGGGAGCGACTTGTGTGAACACATTTTTAAACAAATAAACGGAATCGCTGCCTTAAATAAACAAACGACACGAGTAAAATAGTAGACCATTACCTGGATAACACTTCTAGATCATCCAAAACAGATAAGAGCCGTTCTTTAGTTGATTTGTCGGCCACCGCCATGGCTGTTTCTTCCCTACTGCGCAGAACAGGAAATTAAGGAGCTTAAGAGAACCGATGACAAATAATTGCAGTAGCGACGCCTGCTGGATAGGAATAGTAGCCTACTCGCAAGACCAATTCATAATGAAAGTAAAATGATCATAAACTACTTTCAAAACGTTATAGCCTTGAATGTAAGATTTTCTATAACAATATAAGCAAAAACGTAGTCCTGCTGTGTAAAAAGTAATTCATGGCTCAGTGTCTGTAAATGTGCAGTCAGTTGTGTGTCAGTTTTGAATGACATGATATCAGACTGGACTGAACCAAAGGCGAATGAATTTAATCTGACAAAGGGATGTTTTATTGAGGAGTGCGCCCTCTGCCAATCAACCGCGTAGTTGCGTTTCTGTGTCAAGTGACGGCTGAACTGCTGATCTGCGACAGACGAATCTACAACACGGACTGCTAGGAACCTACTTTTTCTTCGACGTGTGTGTCTTCTACCGTAAAGTTATCAAACCTCCAGTGTAGTTGTTCTCAAGTGCTCTTTTAGCAATGGTGAAGGTATCTTTTAATTCTGCCCTTGGGCAGAAAGACGTGAAAAAGGACGCTGAAACACTTATTGCCGAAGAAGACAAGGTGAGTAAAATGGAACTTAATTACAGCAAGTTTCTACTGTAGTCTCTAGTCCTTAGCTCTAGCTAGATTGTTAGTTCTAAATAACTTATCTAGGATGTTTACTAAACTAGTCCAGCTTGTTTTCTTACTATGCATTGATCAGTTTCTTTTCCTACACCTTACCAACACATTTAAGACGAACGTTGTTAGCTTTACTACTAACTGCCGTTTTTGTGTTGTTGTCTACTGTTATTGACCGTTGATCTATACTTCGTTTAAACTCGTTTAAACATATTTTTTTTTACTGTTTAAAGCCATTAATTAATGCAGGTTAACTAAATTAGGGAAGTATCTGCAAATATGTTTATTGGCATTTGCGTTCCGTTCACATCTAGCTTTCGACTGGCTGTTGTCCCAGGTATTGTTGCTGTTTAGTTACCCGTCCCCCTCCCCCACATTAATAGATATTATCAGAAAGACCTGCTTCTCGAAAGAGAAACTTAGTCCCCCGCAACCACAATACAGTTGCACAAGCGGAATGAAACAAAACATTTCCCTATATCGGTCCGATATTCATCACGAGGTTAGAATGTAAAAACGGAGGTATCTAAACTTCTAAAACCATGTAATCTGAAGCGCCTGAGAGAAGACTTGGAAGATGGGACCCGGGAGGTAGACAAGCTAGCACTCAATGGCGTTGCAATTCCTAGTCAATGCCGGTATGGGCACATTGCCCCCTGGAACAATCTGTAGTGATAGATAAGTCTCAACTGTGTTGCAAATGTCTCCGCCTGTTTTATTGTTGACTATTATCATATAAGATGTCATAAAATAAATAAAATGCCTGTCTTAAATGGTTTCTAGGTTTTAATTTGACATGGACCTGAATCATGTTTTTGACTAAACAAAAACTTGTGACAACGTCCCCAAGTCATTCTTGGATCATTATTTAAATCTCCTTTTTGAAAAGGACAAAATTATCTTCCATCAGTGTCCTATTTGTTTAGTATCGTCATCCAATTTTTTTTCTTGATTAAATTTCACTGAAGTTTAAGCTTTTCGTCAGGAGTCATTTGATCGCTGTCAGTAATCAGAGACCATTCTTGGGACGTTGTCTCAGGGCAAACCTCAGCTCTTTTTAGTTTCCGAGCGGGGGAATTTCCTCCTGTTTTGTGGTTTCTTCTAGCGCAAGGAGAATCTGCTGTCTTTGATACTGATTTTCAGGAAACAGTGATCAAGGATGCCTCACCAAAGTTACTTTTTAAAATGTATTATTATTATTTAATGACCACTTCCCCAGGCAGGAGGCTGCTTGTTGGGGTGGGAAGCCCAGTCTGGGAAGGTCAAGCCAGGGTGTGCTGAAGTGTCTCAGGGAGGGAGATAGACTTCTTTAGTGGTCTGTTCATAGTTAGCCTGATTAACCATGGAGGGTTATTGACAGTGGGCAGAAGCTTGTGTGTGTGTGTGTGTGTGTGTGGGGAGGAGGAAACTACACCATCAGATGTGATCGTGACACATGTCATGTAAAGCCTAGTGGTTTTATATTTTTAGGGGGGCTAATGGGTTTTCCCCTACCATAGTTGCACCTGTGTTGTGCTTATTAATGCTGGCAACCTAACTAACATAGGCTTTGAGAACATTGTCTGACCAAGTGACTACACACAGACATCCCCTAATGAGTGCTGATAACCGTAGTCAAGTCAAACGCACCAAGAAGAGTCTGACCCTTTTTAGAAACGCACGGCAAAGCAAAATACATCAAGGGTGCCTAATTGCTCAGCCACCTTGTAAGCACGCTAGTCTCTCTCACAAGCAGGTCTGAACAGCAAGGCTCCATCCTCTGAGTGTGTGCATGACCTATTCCAGGCTGCTCTGAAGGGCAAGGCTGCAGGGCGGCGTGTTTGAACAGGGACGGATCTGGATGCGACTTAGCGCCCCGGTCTTACCCGGCGGCTGCTGCCTGGGTTGTACTGCCTGGATGATGCAGCTGATGGCTTTGGCTGTGCTTTGGGACATAAAGAGGAACTTCACACTGTAATGACATGCAAATCAAGTTAGACCCCAATGCAAATAAACTGTCAACAGCGTGCAGAGTCCATGAGTAGAAGTTTTGTATCTGTTTTTGTGGTTGGGTGTGGAAAGCAGTAGTCTGATCTAATAGATTAGTAGATATTCACTGGGTTGGTGTTGTCTGGAGGTCTGTGATGGGTCCTGTCAGATGAGAGGGAGTAGTGAATGTGAAGATGTGGATCTCGTATATTTAAAATGTGGAGACGTATAAACTTAAAACATGATCTGTTTTAAGACCCACTGGTCATAGTTCACAGATAATTAGAGGAGATATTCTGGATGTGGAGGGGTGAAGATAAGGAGTCAGAAGTGTGTGTGTGTGTGTGTGTGTGTGCCAGTCTGTATCTTTTATTTTGGTTCTGTGGTGTGAATGTTTGTGATGGCTTTGCCATGTGCCAGGTTTATCAGAGGCCTCAGATTCTTCCTGCTTCCTGTAGAGCCTGTTTGTGGTGCAGACATGGTGCAGTCACTGCGCCCTGTAGAGCTGGATAACAGACTGACTCCCAGTCCCTGAACACCCATGTTGGGTCTGTCAGACCAGCCGCTTGGCTCCCTGAGAGAAGAAGCAGAGTAAAGGAGGAGAAGAAGAGACAACCAGACAGAGAGACAGAAAGAGAGTGGGCTTAGGCCAGTGTTGGGTGCTGCCTTACTCCCCCAGGTTCCCATCCGCCTGCCCCTGTGTGGGGGGGTGGGGGGGGGTTACGGTAATCACCCAGAGACCGCCTGCAGAGATTTAGCAGCCCTCCCACAGCGCGTCTACCACCAACACATGGAGAGGGGAAGATTAAACCAGCCACAGATGAGATCCTCCATCCCTCCTCCTCAGTCCTCTAACTCACCTCTCACCCAGAGCCACACCCAGCCCCACGGGCAGGGTCCTGGACCTTAGACCTCCAGATGTACCCCAGCCCCATGTCTGTCCAGCAGGGAGACCAGAAGGGCTTCCCTCATGTGACTGGTCCTTCTCCAGAGGGTGAGATGACACAGAGGAGGCTAGGCTGTGTGAAACCGTAGCTCTGTCTCAGGTACCGACACCCTACCTGGGTCTGGGCTGAGGACACTAGCCTGCTCCTAGGGGGTATCATTCCCGTCTGCACATTTAAACAGTGAGTCACACAGTCCTCAACTAAGCGGTTAGGAGGAGGCCGGAATAACATGTTACATGTCGTGTCGAGACGGTGGGTGGTGAGGTTCTGTCTTATGGTAATGTGACACGGCACGGTGTTGTCGACAGCGTGTCACTGGAGGACTCAGTCTGGAGGACTCAGTCTGGAGGATTCAGTCTGGAGGATTCAGTCTGGAGGATTCAGTCTGGAGGATTCAGTCTGGAGGATTCAGTCTGGAGGATTCAGTCTGGAGTATTGCATGTGAAGCGGTGGCCTCGACTGGGTGGATCCCGGCCTGCTGAAAACGCTGCTTTGTTCTGCTAAGGCGGCAGCTGTCGGAGCAGGTAAAGACCTGTGCGGCACACCTGCGCCCCGGGGCGGGGCGGGGCAGAGGAACCAGGAAGAAGACAGTCTGATGTAACCTGTTCCTGAGTCTTGTGGCCAAGTATGGTTCACTCAGGTCACCTGGGAGAGAAGGGAGAGTCTGCCACAACACCCAAACAGTATATATGAAGATGTGTTTGGGGGATTTCTGATTTATTTTTATAGTGACAGTGTGGAGGAACAGAGGGAGGGAGAGACAGAAAGGGGAGGATATGCTGGAAAGGCCCCCGGGCTGGAATCGAACCCGGGTTCCTGCGGTAAGGCCTCAGCCTACGAGGTACGGCTGCCACACATACAGGCCTCTAACGTGACATCACACCTCATACCATGAGAGGAACAGTCCAACAAGGGCTGAAGATCCCGCCCTGTTGACGGTTCATGCTGGAAGGCTGGCTGATATTGGGCTGTCCCCTCAGACAGGCATTGATCCCTAGCCTGGCGTGACTGTAACTGGAGCCCAGATGAGCCAAGAGGCCCGGGGCAACCAGAGGATCAGCCCAGCAGAAAGCCATGGCAGTCTGAGGACTAGCAAACACCCTGGAGATTCCCAGCACGGTCTCAGAGATGCCGAGTAGGCGAGATACCACGGTGGCCCTGAGGTTTAATGTTGACTGGAGAGGGGGGGGGGGGTAGGGGGTAGTGGATGACATGGTTGTCGGTTAGCGGGGCAAAAAAGGAAGTCAATGTTCTTCTGTAGCTAAACCATGGCAGAGGGAGTGCTGCAGAAAATGTGGGGGCTTGGGTTAGTAAAACCTCTTGGAGGAGAAACTGTTGGATGGCATGTTGAGTCACGTTGAAGAACTGTACTTGTGCTCCTAACCAAGCTGTTGCAAAACAGTTTTTTCGGAAGGAGGAAGTGTGTTATTTTTAGCAGCCATCTACAATGAGGATGTTAAGATTTGATGTTTTACTAAATGAGGATGTCGTTATTATCCAACGTTCTTAAGTCAATTGAATCAGAGGTAGTCAAGCCTACATATCCCATGTTCCCTGCTGTCTACAGCAGCAGGGGTTCCTCTGTCAGGGCCAGTGAAGGTGAAAGGGCCTCTGAGTGACAGAGAGAGCTCGGCCCGGAGAAGAGATGTGAAGAGAAAGGAGAATCGCCCCAGGAAATATTCCCTTTTTACTCTGGCCCGAACAGCACTGCCAATCAGAGTGGATCTCATGGGGTTCGATGTTGGCTCTGTCCCACACCACAGTACCACCATCTCCCTCCCCTTGTTTCTGCATGCCTCCTTCCTGTCGCTCCCTGTTCCACTTCCTTTGGCCCCCTGTGGCCTTGGTTGTCCCTGGAAACCTGTGATTATGATTCCAAGAGGGTGGCACAGAGGTTGGGAAATGGTCAAACTTGTTTTCGAAACGTGGAGTGCGAACCAGTCCTTCTGCTTCTCTGTCAGTGTTTCTAACCCCTCTACAAGCGAAAGGCTCTTCCTGTTTTCCCCGACCTCCTGGGTGAGATCTGGGTGCTGACTCATCGCCCGGGCTGGTCAGCTCCCCGGCATTGGAGACACAGCCTCGTCAACACATTCAAGATCGGGTCGTTTCCTCCATCAGCAGGTTTTCCCCAGCCTGTAAAACAGCCTGCCGTACTTCCTCATATAGAAATACGAGGAAGCCACAGTCAGGCCGTTTTCGCAGAAAGGCAAGACTTTCTTCATTTGTTTCTAATGCTCCTACCCCTCTCTCTCTCTCTCTCTACTTGAAATGTTGTCGACCGTCCGACAGAAAGGGTTCTTCCCCCGGTCTGAAACCCCCTGCTTCGTGAAGAGACTCGTGGATGTAGAAGTTTGAAAGAGGCCTTATCACTTGGACAGAGTCCATTGAGGGCTTGCATGTTTGCGTGCTGATAAGATGGCTGTGGTGCGAGCATGTGAAACCAGTCTGGAGTCTGCCATCACTGCCCCTCCCCTCCTCCTGCCCTTTATAGATCTTGTCTTCTGGGTGAATTTGGATTCATTTCCATCTCGGTCTCACTACTGACTCCCGTCTAATAATCTAAGTCTGACATGCTCACTGAGTTTACTCAATCCATAGGATCTCTTTCGTAATATAGACGTTAATATAAGATACATGTTGGACCTTTTCAGCACATGCCCTGTTGCTGGCTGCTGTGACCTCTGACCTCTTTTCACCCCCCCCCTTAACCTGTGTGTGTGTGTGTGTGTGTGTGTGTGTGTGTGTGTGTGTGTGTGTGTGTGTGTGTGTGTGTGTGTGTGTGTGTGTGTGTGTGTGTGTGTGTAGGACCCAGAGGTAGGCCTGCCTGTGCAGCAGCAGTCTCGGGCCTGGTGCTGGTGCATGTGCCTGGGCCTGGCCCTCATGCTGTCTGTTGTAGTGGTGGGCGGAGCCTGCATCTACAGATATTACATCATGGAGGTAAGCACATTCCCAACACAGCAAGTAGGACTACAATTACCACTAAACCTTCACCACAGAGCCTTCTACGCCAGTCACTGAATATCACTCATGCAACAAAGTCACAGCCTACCTAGTCAACACAGGTAATGCTTATTGTGGCCGAAAATAACCCACAATAACAACAAGGGCCGGGTTTCCCAGATTCGTTAAGAAGCTCTTAACGCTAAGAGCTTCTTAAGAGCGTTCTAAGAACGCTCTCGAATGCTCTTAGAACGCTCTTAAGAAGCTCATTGCGTTGAGAGCTTCTTAACAAATCTGGGAAACCTGGCCAAGGTCATTTAGTCACACAGTTGCATGCTACCAGATACAGTCCACCAAGATAGATCACATAGATGATTAGAATAGCCATCAGCACATGACTCAGCCAGTATGGTAGAGACCCATGGAGGAAGGCCCGCTGTAAGCAGGACCCCCCCCGGGGGGGGGGTGTGACCCTGGCAGGACCAGGTGTACGTGTGCGGGGTGAAGTACCGTGAAGAGGACTTCATGCTGGAGGAGGAGGATCTGGATCTGCCGTCCCAGTTCCGCCAGCTGCAGGAGAGCATCCGCTTTGTGGAGGACGACCAGGTGGAGCTCATCAACGTGCCCGTGCCCGAGTTCGACGACAGCGACCCCGCCGACATCGTCCACGACTTCAACAGGGTGAGGAGGAAACCCATGTCCTTGAGGGGTTATAAGGTTGGGTTAGGGGCAGTTAGGTTGGGTTAGGGGCAGTTAGGTTGGGTTAGGGGCAGTTCTATGAGGGTTTAGGTTGGTTTAGGTGTAGTTATATGGGTGTATGGGAAGCCCCTTGTGACATTGCCTGTAAAAAGGGCTGTGCAGATACAATTTTAGGTGATTTGGTGAAGTTGACCTGGTAGTGTTGCTACCAGCCTGGAGGAGTTGTGAAGTCAACTTGTGATTGTGGTGTTGCGTGTCTAGAGGCTGACAGCCTACCTGGACCTGAGCCTGAACAGGTGCTACGTCATCTCCCTCAACACCTCCGTCGTCATGCCTCCCAAGGACTTCCTGGAGCTGCTGGTCAACATCAAGGTAGGCCTGCCACCATGACGACTGCCCCCGGGGACGGAATGTCGGGAACGGACTGTTCTAGAACCAGAACAGGGATGCGTGTGATCACGTATTTTGTTGTTTATTAATATTGCAGCATTATGCCTGGTATCTGAGACGTGGTTACTTTGCACTGTGCCTGGTAAATACAGACTGTTCCTTGTTTGGATACACAGCTGGACTTTCTACTGTAGACGCACTGTCTCCTCTCTCTGTCTCTCCCTCTCTCTCCCTCACCTTCTGTCTCTGTCTCTCTGTCTCTCTCTCTCCCTCTCTCTCCCTCTCTCCCTCACCTTCTGTCTCTGTCTCTCTCTCTCTCCCTCTCTCTCCCTCTCTCCCTCACCTTCTGTCTCTGTCTCTCTCTCTGTCTCTCTCTCTCCCTCTCTCTCCCTCTCTCCCTCACCTTCTGTCTCTGTCTCTCTCTCTCCCTCTCTCTCCCTCTCTCCCTCACCTTCTGTCTCTCTCTCTCTGTCTCTCTCTCTCTCCCTCTCTCTCCCTCTCTCCCTCACCTTCTGTCTCTGTCTCTCTCTCTCCCTCTCTCTCCCTCTCTCCCTCACCTTCTGTCTCTGTCTCTCTCTCTGTCTCTCTCTCTCCCTCTCTCTCCCTCTCTCCCTCACCTTCTGTCTCTGTCTCTCTCTCTCCCTCTCTCTCCCTCTCTCCCTCACCTTCTGTCTCTGTCTCTCTCCCTCTCTCTCCCTCTCTCCCTCACCCTCTCTCTCTGTCTCTCTCTCTCCCTCTCTCTTCCTCTCTCCCTCACCTTCTGTCTCTGTCTCTCTCTCTGTCTCCCTCTCTCCCTCTCTCTCCCTCTCTCCCTCACCTTCTCTCTCTCTCTCTCTCTGTGTCTCTCTGTTGACTCGACTTTGGACGTTCCTACGTCAGTACTCTGTTGACGGTGTAGTGTCAGGTGAGTCATGTGTGGTGCCTCTCTGTGTGCCCAGGCGGGGACCTACCTGCCCCAGTCCTACCTGATCCACGAGGAGATGATGGTGACTGAGCGCCTGGAGCATGTGGACCAGCTGGGGTTCTTCATCTACAACCTCTGCAGAGGCAAAGAGACCTACAGGCTTCAGCGCAGAGACACCATCCTGGGTGAGAGCACGCTCACTAACACACACACACACACACTCAAATCCAAACGCATCTTTTAGTTTGAAGTCCTTGAACACTGACACATTGTTTGCTGTTTTGCTTCTGGTTATTGCTTTTTATAAACGTGCATATTTTTTGTGGAGTCCAATTGATGCGCTGTCAGTCTCAAGTAATGGCGTACCGAACCAAAATAGTATAAAATGTGTTAACAAAAGGAGCTTTTGTGTTAACAATATGGTTTTATCATGTTGACTGACTGGTTGTCAAGCAGGCATGCCTATTTTACAAACATGACCTTTTAAAAGGCATTCACTCACATAGCATTGTGATTGCGACATATCTGATGACTCATGACTTCTCTAATAATTGATGTGTGTTTAGACAAGGTAGAACAAGATGGCTGATCCAGAGGCCATTTCTAAATCCAGACTTTTTTGTTGACCCGCGTTATGTTCCCCCTGTCTTTTACAGGCATGCAGAAGCGCGAAGCCCTCAACTGCCACAAGATCCGTCACTTTGAGAGCAAGTTTGTGGTGGAGACTCTTATTTGCGAGCCTTAATCCCCTCCCAGACCTGTCGCAGTGCAGGCTATTCACGACCACTCTTCATGTCACCAGAGTGAAGATTTATTTTTTAATTCAGTTTTTGTGTATTATTTCTTTGGGGATGTGTGGACATACAGGTTTTAATGTGAAGCTGTTTTGGCGACGTCACCATATGTAAAAAGGTTGTGCGTTTTTCAACTCTATTTTATAGTGGAGGTTAGATTAAGGCAGTGAGGAATTTAATTTTGGTGGCAAAATATACTCTTTTCAGAATTGTTGATCTCACTGATGACTTGATGTCTGAAATGACCAGGATTTTTGATAGAACAATTGCTAATTTTGCACCATTGAATATGGTGGTAGAATGGAGATATTAGGTTTTTATATTTTAATTGTCTGCTGTAACTTGTTCCACTGCACCTATGACTTCTTAACTGGATTTCCTTAATTTAAGAGTGTGGATGTTTTATTTTCTCTTGGTCAAGCTTTAAGAATAACAAATTGTAACAGGGTATTACAGAGTAGACTTTAAAATAATACTAATGGATGTTTCTTAAGAACAAAGAAAAACATGCACACTCTTATGTTAAAGTTCAAGATAATTTTTCACAACCTGTCTGTGAATGTTTTCCTCTTTGAATGTATCAATTGTTTTTCAATCACTCAGTTTATTATACTAATTTGTATATAACCTCAAAAGATATGACCAACACCACAATAAATCTTAAACCAGGATATCTTTATTCAGCCCGGTTTCTTGGTAAATACAAACCATCTGCAATGTGGACAGTTCAAAGTGTGTCTATACGTGACCTTGTCCTCACTAGCCTGCATGCTTGTGAACTGCCAGCTCATCCTTTCCCCTCCCTCTGCACCAGCCTTTTAGATGTGAGCATATTTGCCACGTCTGAGGGTGGTCATGTTGGCATTGCCTGTTGTCACCTGATCGTGTAGCCTGCACACACTATGTGGTGTGATCACATTTACTTACACTTGTTCCCGTGGCGATATCTATTGGCTAAATGTGATGGTGTATCAGTTCACATACAGTGAGGCCATGTTACTTGATCACGATGGAAACCTTCATGATTAGGAGTCTAATGAGTTGGACCTTGCTCAGAGGCTTGCTGGGAAGCAAGCCAGCTGGGACACCATAGTTGATCTTGGGTCACGTATTGAAGGAGACTGGATTTGCAGATAATGATGGAAGCCCTCTGTCGCAAATCAAATTGTATTTGTATAACCCGTTTTACAGCCAGTGTCACAGAGGTCTTCACATACGCTCATAGAACTGAACGTAAACCAACCTAAATCCTTATCTGATAGAAGTATGCCTCTTAGATTAATTTAGCTTCATAGCTGAATACTTGGTTATCCCCAACCACTTTGTTTTGGCTTAACTGGTGAATGTTGAACAGAAATATTGTATTGAATTGGCTACCCAATAGAACATTTCAAATGTTCTTCATGAACCATCTTAAGTTTGTCCATGTTTGGTGAAACAAGTCATTGGCTTCCTGACATCTCTCCCATTAACTAATTCTAATTCTATGAGACTACATCTCTCAGAGTCCATTCTTCAAACAGCAGCCAGATGGCGTGGAGGGGGAGGAGGTGTGTGGGGGGGGGGGGGGCATGGAGGCGGGCGACAAGGAGCGACAGAAATAGCCGAGAGTCATCAGACATCTTGTCGTCGCTGGCTTTTATCTGCCTCTGAAGTGGGAGACGCCACTCATCAATAATCCTGGCAGGAAGTGCCAAGCTGGAGTAGGTGTACTTCCTGTTACAGATACAGACACTCTTCTCCCAACTGATTCACAGAAGATGCTATTTGAATGTCTAATTGCTTGATGTCATCGTTTGCATCAGAGATGATCTATGATCTCTTCATGAGTTTCTAATATGGGAATGTTTGATTCATGTAATATCTAAAGTGAGGCCACACAGCTTCCTCAGCCAATCAGACCTGACATGCTATTTTGTATAGTTTGAAAAGATAGGTACAATTTCAGGTGCATGTTTCATTTCACTTAACCCTTAATGTTGATTGGCTTGGTGTGTGAGAGAGACACATCCATGGGTTAGGGTTAGTCCTATCACATCCATGGGTTAGGGTTAGTCCTATCACATCCATGGGTTAGGGTTAGTCCTATCACATCCATGGGTTAGGGTTAGTCCTATCACATCCATGGGTTAGGGTTAGTCCTATCACATCCATGGGTTAGGGTTAGTCCTATCACATCCATGGGTTAGGGTTAGTCCTATCACATCCATGGGTTAGGGTTAGTCCTATCACATCCATGGGTTAGGGTTCGTTCTATCACATCCATGTGTGACTGTGTTCCCTCCATGTCCTCCATGGCAAACTAGGAATCTGTAAGCACATACGACCAGGCCAGGTCAACCTCTGACCCTGTGGGATGGATCTGCTGACAGCCTCAATGCTATGACTGCTAATGCAGGGGCTTAAGGGAGTTAAATACAGTGTTATGAGTCCAGATATAAAGAAACAGACAACCGCTGATCCCACATGGAGTCCTACAGGCTGGCTTTTAGACAGTCCAGATCTATTTAATATGTTGTGTTCCACTTTAATTATTCCATGTGTCCACATAACGCAGATAGGGGTAGTATTAAATGTTGAAGTCATGGCTAACTCCTACTAGCTAGATACATAGCTACCAAGTAAACACGTGAATTCAATGCACACATACGCACACATTAGCTGCCTTGCATTTCAACTGTGGGTGTGATATCTGCCAACGGCAACATGATCTCGGTCCGTGAATAAACACCCAAATTTTGCCCGCCATACCAAGTTTTTTAAAGTATCTGGTCTTAACACTTAGCAGCCCTCATATCTGATTACATTGGACACTGAACGATAGATTTGAAGTCGAATTTGGCTACTTTATTTATATCTGTAAATGTTAATAACATAATATATTGTGGAGGAAGTACATTTATGATGCTAATTCAATGCTGTTATTTCATATGTTCTATGTGTCTGTTGAATAAAAGACAATCACTACTTCAGATATACAAAATGTATAATGACAATGCTGATATATTCAATGAATATAATAATACATTCAAATATAATCAATGCTTCAGATAGGATAGTAAAATAAAATGATAAACTTATATTCCAAATGTATGTGTATGCATCAATATGAGACCAAGTGAGAAGAAGGTCATGCTCAGGAGAATGTATCCTTTGCTGAGGAGAGGAATACAAGAGGAATCAGCCTACTGGCAGGGAGGGCTGCATGGGGTGATATGATTGGCTGCAGAGAATGTGGACGTCAAGGTCGGTGAGGGGTGCCGGATGGGCCTCAGTCTTCAGAGTTAAGCACCAGGAGATAAGAAGAGTATGCATTAGACCGTAGAATGGCCCCTCGAATGGCCTGGTTTGTTGCCCCACTGGTCTGCCCCCCTACTCTGCCTCCCCTTTTAACCTTGTATTCTTCTCCACCCACATTAGAACGCGACAATATATCAATGGCTTCAGGTATTTTTGGCAAGTCGTTAGAGGCAGATGCATTAATTCTGTGCCAGTAGGACTATATTTTATTTTTATTGATTCCAAAAAATACAACTCCCAGAGTACATTGCATTTGGGTGTTCCTCCTGCTTAGCGTACCTAGCTTGCGGGGCATGTGTTACATTGGCTTCGTTTGCTAAATATATCAATAACCACTTAGTATTTCCAAACATGTGTTTGTGAGAGGGAATATTATTCGGGTAAGTATCATATTATTTTTTTTCACGCAAAAACTAATGTGGGAAGCTTGTTGGTTTACTTTTAACACAATAGTGCGGCTAACTAACTTGAGCACTGTGTATCTGTTACCATGGCAACAGGCTCGAGCTGCCTGTTTTGATGGGTGTTCTAGTTTTTCCAAATGTATGAACGGTCTCAAGAATCTGAAGTGAATACATTGTGTAAACTAGTCTACTAATAAAATCACAAATTAACGTTTGCAAGTGTCATGATATGTTGCTGAAGGACGTTGTGACAGCAACCTCCCATAAATGAGCGAAAAACGTAACTTGCCAAACCTGTCAAATTGTATGTGTTCAAAACCACATTTTTCTACTGCCTTCCAGGTTTACAGGTGTTATGAACAACTATGAAATTGTCCGTCAGATTGGAGAGGGTGCGTTCGGGAAAGCCTTCTTGGCCAGGGACAGAGAAGGAGGATGTGAAACAGAGTGTGTGGTCAAAGAGGTCAACCTCAGAAAGGTAGACATTCAAGCTGCTATGAATCTGATCTCCACAACACTTCAAACTAACTCTGCTTTTCACTGTCTCAATAGATGTCTCCTAGAGAGAAGGAAGCGTCGATGAAAGAGGTGACACTGCTCTCCAAGATGAAGCATCCCAATATCGTCACTTTCTTCAAATCATTCAACGGTTTGTTTAGAGTCACATACTTACTGACTTGATGTGTCCAGATTGTGTATGCGGTGTTTGTGGAGCTTGTTTGTGTTCTGTGTGGTTGCAGAGAGGACTAGTCTGTTTATTGTGATGGAGTATTGTGATGGAGGGGATCTAATGAAGAAGATCAGCAGGCAGAGAGGGATTTTGTTTGCTGAGGAGCAGGTACGCGCACACACACACATATATACTCTCACACACACATACATATACACACACAGCACTAAGCTTCTCCAGTTTATGGATACCTAATTAGAGGTTGTCATCAGCAAGGTTGATATTTTGGAAAATCATATTTTTTGCCCCCAAAAATAGAATTCCCCACGGACTCAGTCTCCCCTATAAAATAAGAGTTGAAAAACACACAATTGACACTCTAACCTTTTTGATATTATTATTTCTGTTCAGATCCTGGACTGGTTTGTACAGATCTGCCTTGGACTGAAGCACATTCACGACAGAAAGGTCCTGCACAGAGATATCAAGGCACAGGTAAAGCAGATACAACTAGCACCCAAACACAACTCACACATCAGAAAGATCCAGGCCATACCATGAACACAGCCTTCAGGCTTTCAGTGTCTGGTGTGTGTGTGTGTGTGTGTGTGTGTGTGTGTGTGTGTGTGTGTGTGTGTGTGTATTGGCATGACTCTGTGGGAAACACAATCAATGGTCATTGAAGTAGACAAAGATCTCATATTAGGATTTCACCCATAAAAAACAGCATTACAAATTGGAGACTTCAGGGAAATGTTATATCATTGATATTTTTGGAACCGCACAGTGCTCAACTGTACCTCAAACAAGGGTTCCACTGTGCTATGACTGTACTTACAGTATCTGCATGTTCAGTCGGCTTGTGAGCTATGGGCTCCTGTTTGTCTCTGTCCATTCATAGCAATCGATGTGATATTTTAGATCACGTGGGACCACATAACCACGTCAAAATGGGTCTACTCTTTATCTACTGTTTATTTAATTGTGGGTTTTTTTGTAATGTTTTATATCTTTTTGCCCATATAGAATATCTTCCTCACCAACAGTGGTATGACTGCCAAGTTGGGGGACTTTGGAATAGCAAGAATGTTAAACAAGTAAGTTGAAGTCCTTATACCGTCTCCTGCCTGAGATTTACGACTGCTCGGGTCTCTGACTGAATGCACTGGAACTAATGAACCTCCAAAACATGCCATTAACATTCCATAAGCTGCACAGCTGCATGGGACATTGTTGTATGGTTTGAAGCGTCCATGGTTTGAAACGTCTATGGTTTGAAACGTCCATGGTTTGAAACGTCCATGGTTTGAAACGTCCACGTTTCGAAACTCCCATGGTTCGAAACGTCCATGGTTTGAAACGTCCATGGTTTTGCCTGACTACACTTCTTTCTCTCATAGCTTCCTTACTGTAGAGGCGACGTTGCTTATTTAAAAGATGAGGTGTAAGATAAAAGGAAAAAGATAATCTTGAAAATGCTAGGGAATGTTTGTGCCCAGACCCTGACTTCCTTGCATTCTACATGCAGTCCAGCATGGGGTTTCTCTATTGAAAAGTGTTGACATCTGGATGAAATGTAATGTGTTCATCCCTGTGTGGTACAGCACCATGGAACTTGCCAGGACTTGTGTGGGGACACCCTACTACCTGTCTCCAGAAATCTGTGAGAACAGACCATACAATAACAAGACGTATGTACCCTCCTAAATCCTATCTTACACTCTCTCTCTCTCTCTCTCTCTCTCTCTCTCTCTCTCTCTCTCTCTCTCTCTCTCTTTCTCTCTCTCTCTCTCTCCTCTCCCTGTCCCTCTCCCCCCCCCCCTCTCTCTCTCTCCCTCTCTCTCTCTCTCTCTCTCTCTCTCTCTCTCTCTCTCTCTCCCTGTCCCCCCCCCCTCCCTCCCCCCCCCCCCTCTCTCTCTCTCTGTCTCACACACTCTCATTCTCTCTTCTTGCTTACCCTCTCTCTCCCTTCTCTATTGATAGTACAGTTGTTGGCAATGTGAGCCAGTTCTACAGTACATGTGTGTTAAAACACCCACAGAAAATACCGTTGGGTGCTGAGACAACTGTGCCAAGGCCTAAAATACAGCTCTTATATGAAGCTGTG